>NC_134483.1:545215078-545272578 GCF_040206685.1 Ascaphus truei
GGCAGTTTTTTGAATGAGATTATCTCTATCCATGGAATCTGCTCTCGTAAAAGCAGCGTCTATGTCTTTAGTTGAATAACCCCTGTCCTTAAATCTGTCAGACATTTCTTTTGATCTTGACAGAAAAGTATCTTTAGTTGAACACAATCTTTTCAGTCTCATGAATTGAGATCCAGGAATATTCCTTATCCATGAGCGGGGATGGCAACTCCGCGCATTGAGAAGCATATTCCTGGAGTTCTCCTTTCGATAAACATCGGTCTGAATTTTCATCCCATTGTCAACGTACAGTGTTAAATCTAAATAATTTATATAACTCATATTGTGCTCAAAAGTGAATTTAATGTTATAATCATTAGTGTTTAAATAGTGAATAAAGGAAATAAGAGTGTTCTCATCACCATCCCAAATAATAATCAAATCGTCAATATATCTCTTGAAAAAGATGATATTTTGACGAAAAGGATTGTTAGCGTGATAAATAAACTGTGACTCCCAAAAACCCATAAACAAATTAGCATAAGAGGGTGCAAAACTGGTGCCCATTGCAGTGCCTAACTTTTGTAAATAAAAACGTGAATCAAACATAAAATAATTGTGCGTGAGTAAGAAGAATATAGATTCTTGTAGAAAAGTGCAAAGTGAAACAGATAAAGTGGATAAATCTAAAAAGTGTCGTACAGCTTTAAGTCCGTGATTGTGATCAATGATAGAGTACAGGGAGGCCACATCTAATGTGACCCACCTATACTCCTTAGTCCATGTAATGTCCTGTACCCTGAAAATGAGATCCGATGAGTCCCTGATATAAGAGGGAAGTTGAAGGACCAGGGGTTGTAGGAACTTGTCCACATACCGCGATAACCCATCTCCCAAAGATCCAATGCTCGCCACTATTGGTCGTCCAGGGGGGTCGACTAGCGATTTATGGATCTTTGGGAGATGGTGGAATACCGGAATCACGGGATGTGGACAGTTCAGAAATTCACTCTCTTTTTGACTAATGACATTTAGAATACTACCAAAGGTTAATAATTCAGTCAATTCTAAAGAATAAGATTTAGTGGGATCTTTTTTAAGAGCCTGATAGAAATTATCGTCACATAACTGTCTAAGTGCTTCTCTTTTATATTGATCAGAGGACAATATCACTAGGGCTCCCCCTTTGTCTGCATGTCTGATCACAATATTAGAATTGCTCTTAATATGTTCAATTTGTTGTACTTCAGAATAGGTTAGATTCCCAGAACTGATATTTGAATAAGAGAAGCCTTGGGATAGATATTTCAAATCACGTTCGACCAACCTTTCAAAAGTGGTTATGGACGGCCCTCTATTGTAATTCGGGCAAAATACAGATTTTTTCTTATAACCCGAGTCCTCAGACCCAAAGAAAGGCTGGACGAATGTATTGATACAGTAGGTTCTCCTTGTGACTCCAACAGAGTTTCCATGTCGGAAATGACACAATTTTCTTGGAAATTTAATGAATCCTGAAGCAAATCAGAATTTGACTCTATTGGTATTGATGAAACAACATCAGATTTTTTACCCAACAATCGATTTCTAGAACTAAATAGCTTTTTTAAGGAGAGTTTGCGCGTAAATTTCTGGAGGTCTATAACCGTTTGAAACAATTGGAATTTTTGAGTGGGGGCGAATCCTAAACCTTTATTCAAGAGGTTCAACTGGTCCAAGGGAAGATCTATACCTGATAAGTTTATAACATTGTCAGGAAGATTTATTCGTATTTCTTCCTCTTGGACTTGCCTCTGCTTTCCTCGTTTCCTCTGTGACCTTCGTGTTCTCCTTTGCCCTTTGGGTTTGACTGTAAAAAAGCCGAGGAGGGTTGGCCTGATGATTTGGAGACTTTTGATTGAAATGAGGTAGAGGCACTTCTATCATCATAACCTGTGGCCCCACGATCACCTCTGGAATGGCCAGTAAATCTATCAAAGGACACCGACTGAGACCTAGCCTCATAGTCTGATACATCTGATTCAAAACTGGAGGTCTCAGTTCTAGTGTTCTTCAAAATAGATTTATTTGGATTTTTATTAGACCAATTTTTTGATTGTTTTGGATTCCCCCTTGGTGTACTAGAACCTACAAAATCTTTTGTGGTCTGCGGTTTTTGCCAACAGTATACTTGACTTTTGGTATAATCTATACGATCTCTCTCGAATTTGGAATGTTTTTTCTCGATAATAGTCTCTTCTATTGAATCCACATTAAAAGAAAGCGTTTTATCATTTTTAGAAAATGGTTTTAATTTATTTTGTAAAGTTGCTATTTCCTCCATAAGTTTTGATTTCTCTAATGTTTTTTGTTGGATAATAAGCTCCATAAGCTGTCTAGAACATGTGTCTAAAGTCTTTATCCAATCTTGTTCAAATTTATTGCTTGTAAACCCAAAGGAGGGCACCTTTTTGATACGTAACCCCCTAGGGATTCTATCGCATCTGATATAATTCTCTAGTGAGGTGATATCCCACCAGAGTCTTATATTCAGAACTAGAAGTTTTTCCAATTTAACAAAATAGTGTGTCAGATCTGATGGTTCATCACATGTAATATCAAAGATACCATCAAAAAGATGTGCGGCTTTTCTGGAGCGTCTAGTATTATCCCCACAAGAATGAACAAATGTATCAATCTCTATATCTGATACAACATTTATATCATCATTAAATTCTTCCATGGTTAATCACAATTTTAAATCGCACAGACAGATATAAATTAATAAAAATAAAAATAATGTTAGCAGCTTGTGAAGGGTTAACCTGAGCAGAAAATTGCAAGAACTGAAAAACAGTAAATACTTAATTAATTAATTAATGTCACAAATTGAGTATTGATCTTCATAAAAATATATAAATATAAATTCTAATTTCAAACCATATGATGAGCAAAACGGAATAAAAGTCTATGTCCAGAAAAAATGGAGAGTGAACTCCTAAGATCCATATGCTAAACAATCATATGTTGTAATATGCAATCACTGTCCAGGTAGAGCTAAGGATTGGAGTCTCCAAGCAGGTATAAGGTATGAAGTGCATATAATATAAGCGTGGGGTGGTGTTATTAGTATGAAAAAACCAGTCGGAGGTTATGAGCAAATGTGGACAAGGGGCACAGAAAAATGTGACCACCGTCAAACCAACTGTGACCCATATAAGTCCCAATAATGCTAACCTTACCGACTGGTATCAAATACCACCCCTTCCAGCCAGGTAGAGAACTGATGACGTGCCCTGTGATGAACCCTAAACAGCTACCGGGTATGCCGTGGCTGGGGAAATCACGTGTATGGCGTTCCTGATGGAGACGCCGGCTGAAGTTACCGCTGCTCCGCTGTAGGCTTGCGAGCCCACCCCTCACCTCACCGGTGTACTTGGTATGGGAGCTGTGCCTCTCAAACGGCTGCGCTGGTCTGGGAGCCCACGTGATGGTGCGTGCGCGCGCACAGATCGTCCTGGGGCCACACCAAGAACAATCAGCTGTGCTGAGACCGGGGATCGGTGTGCGGTGTCCTCCGGCGTCTAACAACTGGATACCGCCCTCCGTGGATGAATATCACCTGCTGCAAATGGAGACTCCCGTGTGCTCCATTCAAAAAACGTAGCATAGAATGTAGAAAGGAAGGAATGGTCACTACTTCCTAGAGCACCAAACACAAGCGTAGTGAATTAAAAGTTCTTTATTGCAAAAAGCTGGACATCATGAAAAAAGCTCTGACGCGTTTCATCCCGTGCATGGGACTTTATCAAAGATACTTGATTCAGATACCAGACACATATATATAGGAACAAACAAAATCTGATTGGCCCACTCCAAAATCAGACTCAGCAGATGTCAATCATCATAGAAAGTGGTAACTCCAATGTGTGGTATATTAACCTCTGCTAGTCTGGTAAGAAACATACAGACATATAAATACAATAGACAGTGTATATACAAAAAATGACAATATGATTTAAATGCAACGAAACATGATGACAATCATAATAATGAAAATTAAATATTCCATGGACACACAAGAAGAATATAAATGTATGATATATATATATATATATATATAAAAAAAAATTAAAAAATTTCATGACTGTTGTTATTATTTAATTTTAATGACAGTTATTATTATTTTGTACTAGATCCTGCTTTTTTATTAAACGGGTATGTTCAGCTATACGTAATCTCAAAGATCTAATTGTGCGGCCCACATATTTGCGGCCACAAGCACACGAGAGAACGTAAACAACATAAGATGTATTACAGTTTAAAAAATTATTGATGTTGAACTTCTTTTTATCATTGGAATACATAATGAATTTTGCTGGCAATGCATATTGCATCTCATTCAAAAAACTGTCTCTAGAATAAAAAACTCAAAAAACTCAAAAAAATCTAATAATACGTTCAATAATTCCACACAGAGTCCATTCTTTGTAACTACGTATAGTTCACAGTCATCATTAATTTCTAAAATTGTACAAAAACATTGGCATACACTCTTGCTAGATGAAGATATTGGTCCTTCGTTGTCCAGTGGTCCAAGGTTTACCTTTCGCAAGGCCAAAACCCTGGCCTCACATTTTTCACCCAGTCTGTTTGACTCTAATAGAAGAAGCCCAAGAATCACAAATATACCTAAAGGTTTCTTCAGCTGCGCAAATTGTTCTATGTGCCAATATGCATTGCCAGCAAAATTCATTATGTATTCCAATGATAAAAAGAAGTTCAACATCAATAATTTTTTAAACTGTAATACATCTTATGTTGTTTACGTTCTCTCGTGTGCTTGTGGCCACAAATATGTGGGCCGCACAATTAGATCTTTGAGATTACGTCTAGCTGAACATACCCGTTTAATAAAAAAGCAGGATCTAGTACATCCGGTATCCAGGCATTTCTCCCAATGTCCAATGGGAGGCATTGGTAATTTTTCCTTTACTGCCGTTGAACATATATCCCATCACCCAAGAGGCGGCAACAGAGAGAACAGGTTAAATAAAAGAGAAATGTACTGGATATACATGCTTAACTCCCTTCACCCCTTTGGAATGAATTCAGATTGGGAGCTGAAACATTTTCTTTTGGATTAATGTGGAATATTATATATGTGGTTATCTATTGAGTTTATATTTTACATTTATGATTTCTTCATAATCAGGATTTCTCTTTATGTATCCATTAGATGATCAAAATAATAATAACTGTCATTAAAATTAAATAATAACAACAGTCATGAAATTTTTTTACATTTTTATATATATATATATATATATATATATATATATATATATATATATATATATATATATATATATATCATACATTTATATTCTTCTTGGATGTCCATGGAATATTTAATTTTCATTATTATGCTTGTCTTCATGTTTCGTTGCATTTAAATCATATTGTCATTTTTTGTATATACACTGTCTATTGTATTTATATGTCTGTATGTTTCTTACCAGACTAGCAGAGGTTAATATACCACACATTGGAGTTACCACTCACTGTGATGATTGACATCTGCTGAGTCTCATTTTGGAGTGGGCCAATCAGATTTTGTTTGTTCCTATATATATGTGTCTGGTATCTGAAACAAGTATCTTTGATAAAGTCCCTTGCACGGGATGAAACGCGTCAGAGCTTTTTTCATGATGTCCAGCTTTTTGCAATAAAGAACTTTTAATTCACTACGCTTGTGTTTGGTGCTCTAGGAAGTAGTGACCATTCCTTCCTTTCTACATTCTATGCTACGTTTTTTGAATGGAGCACACGGGAGTCTCCATTTGCAGCAGGTGATATTCATCCACGGAGGGCGGTATCCAGTTGTTAGACGCCGGAGGACACCGCACACCGATCCCCGGTCTCAGCACAGATGATTGTTCTTGGTGCGGCCCCAGGACGATCTGTGCGCGCGCACGCACCATCACGTGGGCTCCCAGACCAGCGCAGCCGTTTGCAGAGGCACAGCTCCCATACCAAGTACACCGGTGAGGTGAGGGGTGGGCTCGCAAGCCTACAGCGGAGCAGCGGTACCTTCAGCCGGCGTCTCCATCAGGAACGCCATACATGTGATTTCCCCAGCCACGGCATACCCGGTAGCTGTTTATGGTTCATCACGGGGCACGTCATCAGTTCTCTACCTGGCTGGAAGGGGTGGTATTTGATACCAGTCGGTAAGGTTAGCATTATTGGGACTTATATGGGTCACAGTTGGTTTGACGGTGGTCACATTTTTCTGTGCCCCTTGTCCACATTTGCTCATTAACCTCCGACTGTTTGTTTCATACTAATAACACCACCCCACGCTTATATTATATGCACTTCATACCTTATACCTGCTTGGAGACTCCAATCCTTAGCTCTACCTGGACAGTGATTGCATATTACAACATATGATTGTTTAGCATATGGATCTTAGGAGTTCACTCTCCATTTTTTCTGGACATAGACTTTTATTCCGTTTTGCTCATCATATGGTTTGAAATTAGAATTTATATTTATATATTTTTATGAAGATCAATACTCAATTTGTGACATTAATTAATTAATTAATTAAGTATTTACTGTTTTTCAGTTCTTGCAATTTTCTGCTCAGGTTAACCTTTCACAAGCTGCTAACATTATTTTTATTTTTATTAATTTATATCTGTCTGTGCGATTTAAAATTGTGATTAACCATGGAAGAATTTAATGATGATATAAATGTTGTATCAGATATAGAGATTGATACATTTGTTCATTCTTGTGGGGATAATACTAGACGCTCCAGAAAAGCCGCACATCTTTTTGATGGTATCTTTGATATTACATGTGATGAACCATCAGATCTGACACACTATTTTGTTAAATTGGAAAAACTTCTAGTTCTGAATATAAGACTCTGGTGGGATATCACCTCACTAGAGAATTATATCAGATGCGATAGAATCCCTAGGGGGTTACGTATCAAAAAGGTGCCCTCCTTTGGGTTTACAAGCAATAAATTTGAACAAGATTGGATAAAGACTTTAGACACATGTTCTAGACAGCTTATGGAGCTTATTATCCAACAAAAAACATTAGAGAAATCAAAACTTATGGAGGAAATAGCAACTTTACAAAATAAATTAAAACCATTTTCTAAAATGGAACAATTTTCAAAAAATGATAAAACGCTTTCTTTTAATGTGGATTCAATAGAAGAGACTATTAGCGAGAAAAAACATTCCAAATTCGAGAGAGATCGTATAGATTATACCAAAAGTCAAGTATACTGTTGGCAAAAACCGCAGACCACAAAAGATTTTGTAGGTTCTAGTACACCAAGGGGGAATCCAAAACAATCAAAAAATTGGTCTAATAAAAATCCAAATAAATCTATTTTGAAGAACACTAGAACTGAGACCTCCAGTTTTGAATCAGATGTATCAGACTATGAGGCTAGGTCTCAGTCGGTGTCCTTTGATAGATTTACTGGCCATTCCAGAGGTGATCGTGGGGCCACAGGTTATGATGATAGAAGTGCCTCTACCTCATTTCAATCAAAAGTCTCCAAATCATCAGGCCAACCCTCCTCGGCTTTTTTACAGTCAAACCCAAAGGGCAAAGGAGAACACGAAGGTCACAGAGGAAACGAGGAAAGCAGAGGCAGGTCCAAGAGGAAGAAATACGAATAAATCTTCCTGACAATGTTATAAACTTATCAGGTATAGATCTTCCCTTGGACCAGTTGAACCTCTTGAATAAAGGTTTAGGATTCGCCCCCACTCAAAAATTCCAATTGTTTCAAACGGTTATAGACCTCCAGAAATTTACGCGCAAACTCTCCTTAAAAAAGCTATTTAGTTCTAGAAATCGATTGTTGGGTAAAAAATCTGATGTTGTTTCATCAATACCAATAGAGTCAAATTCTGATCTGCTTCAGGATTCATTCAATTTCCAAGAAAATTGTGTCATTTCCGACATGGAAACTCTGTTGGAGTCACAAGGAGAACCTATCAATACATTCGTCCAGCCTTTCTTTGGGTCTGAGGACTCGGGTTATAAGAAAAAATCTGTATTTTGCCCGAATTACAATAGAGGGCCGTCCATAACCACTTTTGAAAGGTTGGTCGAACGTGATTTGAAATATCTATCCCAAGGCTTCTCTTATTCAAATATCAGTTCTGGGAATCTAACCTATTCTGAAGTACAACAAATTGAACATATTAAGAGCAATTCTAATATTGTGATCAGACATGCAGACAAAGGGGAAGCCCTAGTGATATTGTCCTCTGATCAATATAAAAGAGAAGCACTTAGACAGTTACAGGTATGTGATGATAATTTCTATCAGGCTCTTAAAAAAGATCCCACTAAATCTTATTCTTTAGAATTGACTGAATTATTAACCTTTGGTAGTATTCTAAATGTCATTAGTCAAAAAGAGAGTGAATTTCTGAACTGTCCACATCCCGTGATTCCGGTATTCCACCATCTCCCAAAGATCCATAAATCGCTAGTCGACCCCCCTGGACGACCAATAGTGGCGAGCATTGGATCTTTGGGAGATGGGTTATCGCGGTATGTGGACAAGTTCCTACAACCCCTGGTCCTTCAACTTCCCTCTTATATCAGGGACTCATCGGATCTCATTTTCAGGGTACAGGACATTACATGGACTAAGGAGTATAGGTGGGTCACATTAGATGTGGCCTCCCTGTACTCTATCATTGATCACAATCACGGACTTAAAGCTGTATGACACTTTTTAGATTTATCCACTTTATCTGTTTCACTTTGCACTTTTATACAAGAATCTATATTCTTCTTACTCACGCACAATTATTTTATGTTTGATTCACGTTTTTATTTACAAAAATTAGGCACTGCAATGGGCACCAGTTTTGCACCCTCTTATGCTAATTTGTTTATGGGTTTTTGGGAGTCACAGTTTATTTATCAAGCTAACAATCCTTTTCGTCAAAATATCATCTTTTTCAAGAGATATATTGACGATTTGATTATTATTTGGGATGGTGATGAGAACACTCTTATTTCCTTTATTCACTATCTAAACACTAATGATTATAACATTAAATTCACTTTTGAGCACAATATGAATTATATAAATTATTTAGATTTAACACTGTACGTTGACAATGGGATGAAAATTCAGACCGATGTCAGGAATATGCTTCTCAATGCGCGGAGTTGCCATCCCCGCTCATGGATAAGGAATATTCCTGGATCTCAATTCATGAGACTGAAAAGATTGTGTTCAACTAAAGATACTTTTCTGTCAAGATCAAAAGAAATGTCTGACAGATTTAAGGACAGGGGTTATTCAACTAAAGACATAGACGCTGCTTTTACGAGAGCAGATTCCATGGATAGAGATAATCTCATTCAAAAAACTGTCTCTAGAATAAAAAACTCAAAAAACTCAAAAAAATCTAATAATACGTTCAATAATTCCACACAGAGTCCATTCTTTGTAACTACGTATAGTTCACAGTCATCATTAATTTCTAAAATTGTACAAAAACATTGGAATACACTCTTGCTAGATGAAGATATTGGTCCTTCGTTGTCCAGTGGTCCAAGGTTTACCTTTCGCAAGGCCAAAACCCTGGCCTCACATTTTTCACCCAGTCTCTTTGACTCTAATAGAAGAAGCCCAAGAATCACAAATATACCTAAAGGTTTCTTCAGCTGCGCAAATTGTTCTATGTGCCAATATGCATTGCCAGCAAAATTCATTATGTATTCCAATGATAAAAAGAAGTTCAACATCAATAATTTTTTAAACTGTAATACATCTTATGTTGTTTACGTTCTCTCGTGTGCTTGTGGCCACAAATATGTGGGCCGCACAATTAGATCTTTGAGATTACGTATAGCTGAACATACCCGTTTAATAAAAAAGCAGGATCTAGTACATCCGGTATCCAGGCATTTCTCCCAATGTCCGATGGGAGGCATTGGTAATTTTTCCTTTACTGCCGTTGAACATACTGTATATCCCATCACCCAAGAGGCGGCAACAGAGAGAACAGGTTAAATAAAAGAGAAATGTACTGGATATACATGCTTAACTCCCTTCACCCCTTTGGAATGAATTCAGATTGGGAGCTGAAACATTTTCTTTTGGATTAATGTGGAATATTATATATGTGGTTATCTATTGAGTTTATATTTTACATTTATGATTTCTTCATAATCAGGATTTCTCTTTATGTATCCATTAGATGATCAAAATAATAATAACTGTCATTAAAATTAAATAATAACAACAGTCATGATTTTTTTTACATTTTTATATATATATATATATATATATATATATATATATATATATCATTTATATTCTTCTTGGATGTCCATGGAATATTTAATTTTCATTATTATGCTTGTCATCATGTTTCGTTGCTTTTAAATCATATTGTCATTTTTGTATATACACTGTCTATTGTATTTATATGTCTGTATGTTTCTTACCAGACTAGCAGAGGTTAATATACCACACATTGGAGTTACCACTCACTGTGATGATTGACATCTGCTGAGCCTGATTTTGGAGTGGGCCAATCAGATTTTGTTTGTTCCTATATATATGTGTCTGGTATCTGAAACAAGTATCTTTGATAAAGTCCCTTGCACGGGATGAAACGCGTCAGAGCTTTTTTCATGATGTCCAGCTTTTTGCAATAAAGAACTTTTAATTCACTACGCTTGTGTTTGGTGCTCTAGGAAGTAGTGACCATTCCTTCCTTTCTACATTCTATGCTACGTTTTTTGAATGGAGCACACGGGAGTCTCCATTTGCAGCAGGTGATATTCATCCACGGAGGGCGGTATCCAGTTGTTAGACGCCGGAGGACACCGCACACCGATCCCCGGTCTCAGCACAGCTGATTGTTCTTGGTGCGGCCCCAGGACGATCTGTGCGCGCGCACGCACCATCACGTGGGCTCCCAGACCAGCGCAGCCGTTTGCAGAGGCACAGCTCCCATACCAAGTACACCGGTGAGGTGAGGGGTGGGCTCGCAAGCCTACAGCGGAGCAGCGGTACCTTCAGCCGGCGTCTCCATCAGGAACGCCATACATGTGATTTCCCCAGCCACGGCATACCCGGTAGCTGTTTATGTTTCATCACGGGGCACGTCATCTGTTCTCTACCTGGCTGGAAGGGGTGGTATTTGATACCAGTCGGTAAGGTTAGCATTATTGGGACTTATATGGGTCACAGTTGGTTTGACGGTGGTCACATTTTTCTGTGCCCCTTGTCCACATTTGCTCATTAACCTCCGACTGGTTTTTTCATACTAATAACACCACCCCACGCTTATATTATATGCACTTCATACCTTATACCTGCTTGGAGACTCCAATCCTTAGCTCTACCTGGACAGTGATTGCATATTACAACATATGATTGTTTAGCATATGGATCTTAGGAGTTCACTCTCCATTTTTTCTGGACATAGACTTTTATTCCGTTTTGCTCATCATATGGTTTGAAATTAGAATTTATATTTATATATTTTTATGAAGATCAATACTCAATTTGTGACATTAATTAATTAATTAATTAAGTATTTACTGTTTTTCAGTTCTTGCAATTTTCTGCTCAGGTTAACCCTTCACAAGCTGCTAACATTATTTTTATTTTTATTAATTTATATCTGTCTGTGCGATTTAAAATTGTGATTAACCATGGAAGAATTTAATGATGATATAAATGTTGTATCAGATATAGAGATTGATACATTTGTTCATTCTTGTGGGGATAATACTAGACGCTCCAGAAAAGCCGCACATCTTTTTGATGGTATCTTTGATATTACATGTGATGAACCATCAGATCTGACACACTATTTTGTTAAATTGGAAAAACTTCTAGTTCTGAATATAAGACTCTGGTGGGATATCACCTCACTAGAGAATTATATCAGATGCGATAGAATCCCTAGGGGGTTACGTATCAAAAAGGTGCCCTCCTTTGGGTTTACAAGCAATAAATTTGAACAAGATTGGATAAAGACTTTAGACACATGTTCTAGACAGCTTATGGAGCTTATTATCCAACAAAAAACATTAGAGAAATCAAAACTTATGGAGGAAATAGCAACTTTACAAAATAAATTAAAACCATTTTCTAAAATGGAACAATTTTCAAAAAATGATAAAACGCTTTCTTTTAATGTGGATTCAATAGAAGAGACTATTAGCGAGAAAAAACATTCCAAATTCGAGAGAGATCGTATAGATTATACCAAAAGTCAAGTATACTGTTGGCAAAAACCGCAGACCACAAAAGATTTTGTAGGTTCTAGTACACCAAGGGGGAATCCAAAACAATCAAAAAATTGGTCTAATAAAAATCCAAATAAATCTATCTTGAAGAACACTAGAACTGAGACCTCCAGTTTTGAATCAGATGTATCAGACTATGAGGCTAGGTCTCAGTCGGTGTCCTTTGATAGATTTACTGGCCATTCCAGAGGTGATCGTGGGGCCACAGGTTATGATGATAGAAGTGCCTCTACCTCATTTCAATCAAAAGTCTCCAAATCATCAGGCCAACCCTCCTCGGCTTTTTTACAGTCAAACCCAAAGGGCAAAGGAGAACACGAAGGTCACAGAGGAAACGAGGAAAGCAGAGGCAGGTCCAAGAGGAAGAAATACGAATAAATCTTCCTGACAATGTTATAAACTTATCAGGTATAGATCTTCCCTTGGACCAGTTGAACCTCTTGAATAAAGGTTTAGGATTCGCCCCCACTCAAAAATTCCAATTGTTTCAAACGGTTATAGACCTCCAGAAATTTACGCGCAAACTCTCCTTAAAAAAGCTATTTAGTTCTAGAAATCGATTGTTGGGTAAAAAATCTGATGTTGTTTCATCAATACCAATAGAGTCAAATTCTGATCTGCTTCAGGATTCATTCAATTTCCAAGAAAATTGTGTCATTTCCGACATGGAAACTCTGTTGGAGTCACAAGGAGAACCTATCAATACATTCGTCCAGCCTTTCTTTGGGTCTGAGGACTCGGGTTATAAGAAAAAATCTGTATTTTGCCCGAATTACAATAGAGGGCCGTCCATAACCACTTTTGAAAGGTTGGTCGAACGTGATTTGAAATATCTATCCCAAGGCTTCTCTTATTCAAATATCAGTTCTGGGAATCTAACCTATTCTGAAGTACAACAAATTGAACATATTAAGAGCAATTCTAATATTGTGATCAGACATGCAGACAAAGGGGGAGCCCTAGTGATATTGTCCTCTGATCAATATAAAAGAGAAGCACTTAGACAGTTATGTGACGATAATTTCTATCAGGCTCTTAAAAAAGATCCCACTAAATCTTATTCTTTAGAATTGACTGAATTATTAACCTTTGGTAGTATTCTAAATGTCATTAGTCAAAAAGAGAGTGAATTTCTGAACTGTCCACATCCCGTGATTCCGGTATTCCACCATCTCCCAAAGATCCATAAATCGCTAGTCGACCCCCCTGGACGACCAATAGTGGCGAGCATTGGATCTTTGGGAGATGGGTTATCGCGGTATGTGGACAAGTTCCTACAACCCCTGGTCCTTCAACTTCCCTCTTATATCAGGGACTCATCGGATCTCATTTTCAGGGTACAGGACATTACATGGACTAAGGAGTATAGGTGGGTCACATTAGATGTGGCCTCCCTGTACTCTATCATTGATCACAATCACGGACTTAAAGCTGTATGACACTTTTTAGATTTATCCACTTTATCTGTTTCACTTTGCACTTTTATACAAGAATCTATATTCTTCTTACTCACGCACAATTATTTTATGTTTGATTCACGTTTTTATTTACAAAAATTAGGCACTGCAATGGGCACCAGTTTTGCACCCTCTTATGCTAATTTGTTTATGGGTTTTTGGGAGTCACAGTTTATTTATCAAGCTAACAATCCTTTTCGTCAAAATATCATCTTTTTCAAGAGATATATTGACGATTTGATTATTATTTGGGATGGTGATGAGAACACTCTTATTTCCTTTATTCACTATCTAAACACTAATGATTATAACATTAAATTCACTTTTGAGCACAATATGAATTATATAAATTATTTAGATTTAACACTGTACGTTGACAATGGGATGAAAATTCAGACCGATGTTTATCGAAAGGAGAACTCCAGGAATATGCTTCTCAATGCGCGGAGTTGCCATCCCCGCTCATGGATAAGGAATATTCCTGGATCTCAATTCATGAGACTGAAAAGATTGTGTTCAACTAAAGATACTTTTCTGTCAAGATCAAAAGAAATGTCTGACAGATTTAAGGACAGGGGTTATTCAACTAAAGACATAGACGCTGCTTTTACGAGAGCAGATTCCATGGATAGAGATAATCTCATTCAAAAAACTGTCTCTAGAATAAAAAACTCAAAAAACTCAAAAAAATCTAATAATACGTTCAATAATTCCACACAGAGTCCATTCTTTGTAACTACGTATAGTTCACAGTCATCATTAATTTCTAAAATTGTACAAAAACATTGGCATACACTCTTGCTAGATGAAGATGTTATGGATTACAGGTGTTTTCTGGCATATAACGCATAATGAATACAGGTCACAGGTACATATATACATAGTATCATTATAAGGCCTAGTATAGCTTAGAGTATACTGTTAAAATCCTGGTTTTCTTGTCTTAGAAATAATAGCTTGTTTTGCTCAGAAGTGGCAGGATATTGGGACATGTTACATAGACATAAAAGGGGAACTAACACCGGTAAACACGCCGTGGTTTGAACGGTAACTTATGAAATATCATATGTCACTAACTGTAATTCCTAGATCGTAAACATCATACGTCACTAACTGTAATTCTTAAATCATAAACATCATACGTCACAAACCACAGAGTATGGACACATGACACATGTACGCAGTAAACAATGCACTCTATAATAGGTTTGCCCGACTCCATGTTAGACGAGAGAGAGAACCGAACTTAGGTGTGAAGTCACACAGATGAGACTTGAGCTGGGACTGGCTGACCTAACGTAATATCTTTTGGTTTGTGAGTATTGACAATGCATATCTAGTTATAATCTCTGCATAAGTTAGGAATGGATTGGTAGCATACTGTAACTGCTAGCCATTAGCTTATAAGAAGCTTGTTCTGATATTTTTGATATTTCTGATATTTCTGAATATTGTTGTGATATAATAAATGATAAACCTTTTCTTATACAAACTCTGAGTACCCTTTCTATATAATAATCTCACGATACCCTCCATATCATAATATGTGAGAGTGTGGCCGAGACTTTTTCAAGTGCAACATTGTGGTTTGTGTTCTCTGCTTAGTGCAGGATATAACTTACCATAAGGCGACACTTGATAAAGGAAGGTAGGTTTTTTTGGACCCAGATTAAAGATATTGGTCCTTTGTTGTCCAGTGGTCCAAGGTTTACCTTTCGCAAGGCCAAAACCCTGGCCTCACATTTTTCACCCAGTCTGTTTGACTCTAATAGAAGAAGCCCAAGAATCACAAATATACCTAAAGGTTTCTTCAGCTGCGCAAATTGTTCTATGTGCCAATATGCATTGCCAGCAAAATTCATTATGTATTCCAATGATAAAAAGAAGTTCAACATCAATAATTTTTTAAACTGTAATACATCTTATGTTGTTTACGTTCTCTCGTGTGCTTGTGGCCACAAATATGTGGGCCGCACAATTAGATCTTTGAGATTACGTCTAGCTGAACATACCCGTTTAATAAAAAAGCAGGATCTAGTACATCCGGTATCCAGGCATTTCTCCCAATGTCCAATGGGAGGCATTGGTAATTTTTCCTTTACTGCCGTTGAACATATATCCCATCACCCAAGAGGCGGCAACAGAGAGAACAGGTTAAATAAAAAAGAAATGTACTGGATATACATGCTTAACTCCCTTCACCCCTTTGGAATGAATTCAAATTGGGAGCTGAAACATTTTCATTTGGATTAATGTGGAATATTATATATGTGGTTATCTATTGAGTTTATATTTTACAGTTATGATTTCTTCATAATCAGGATTTCTCTTTATGTATCCATTAGATGATCAAAATAATAATAACTGTCATTAAAATTAAATAATAACAACAGTCATGAATTTTTTTTACATTTATATATATATATATATATATATATATATATATATATATATATATATATATATATATATATATATATATCTCTCATACATTTATATTCTTCTTGGATGTCCATGGAATATTTAATTTTCATTATTATGCTTGTCATCATGTTTCGTTGCTTTTAAATCATATTGTCATTTTTGTATATACACTGTCTATTGTATTTATATGTCTGTATGTTTCTTACCAGACTAGCAGAGGTTAATATACCACAAATTGGAGTTACCACTCACTGTGATGATTGACATCTGCTGAGTCTGATTTTGGAGTGGGTCAATCAGATTTTGTTTGTTCCTATATATATGTGTCTGGTATCTGAAACAAGTATCTTTGATAAAGTCCCTTGCACGGGATGAAACGCGTCAGAGCTTTTTTCATGATGTCCAGCTTTTTGCAATAAAGAACTTTTAATTCACTACGCTTGTGTTTGGTGCTCTAGGAAGTAGTGACCATTCCTTCCTTTCTACATTCTATGCTACGTTTTTTGAATGGAGCACATGGGAGTCTCCATTTGCAGCAGGTGATATTCATCCACGGAGGGCGGTATCCAGTTGTTAGACGCCGGAGGACACCGCACACCGATCCCCGGTCTCAGCACAGCTGATTGTTCTTGGTGCGGCCCCAGGACGATCTGTGCGCGCGCACGCACCATCACGTGGGCTCCCAGACCAGCGCAGCCATTTGCAGAGGCACAGCTCCCATACCAAGTACACCGGTGAGGTGAGGGGTGGGCTCGCAAGCCTACAGCGGAGCAGCGGTACCTTCAGCCGGCGTCTCCATCAGGAACGCCATACACGTGATTTCCCCAGCCACGGCATACCCGGTAGCTGTTTATGGTTCATCACGGGGCACGTCATCAGTTCTCTACCTGGCTGGAAGGGGTGGTATTTGATACCAGTCGGTAAGGTTAGCATTATTGGGACTTATATGGGTCCACATTTGCTCATTAACCTCCGACTGGTTTTTTCATACTAATAACACCACCCCACGCTTATATTATATGCACTTCATACCTTATACCTGCTTGGAGACTCCAATCCTTAGCTCTACCTGGACAGTGATTGCATATTACAACATATGATTGTTTAGCATATGGATCTTAAGAGTTCACTCTCCATTTTTTCTGGATTACAGATAATACAGCCTGTACATTTCGGATAACACAGCCTGTACAGTACATTCTGGATAACACAGCCTGTACATTACAGATAACACAGCCTGTACGTTCCGGATAACACAATCTGTACAGTCTGGGTAACACAGCCTGTACATTCTGGGTAACACAGCCTGTACATTTCGGATATCACAGCCTGTACATTCTGGATTACACAGCCTGTACATTACAGATAACACAGCCTGTACATTACAGATAACACAGCCTAAACATTACTGATAACACAGCCTGTACACTGCAGATAACACAGCCTGTACATTCCGGATAACACAGCCTGTACATTACAGATAACACAGCCTGTACATTCCGGATAACACAGCCTGTACATTACTGATAACACAGCCTGTACATTACAGATAATACAGCCTGTACATTTCGGATAACACATCATGTACATTCCGGATAACATAGCCTGTACAGTCTGGGTAACACAGCCTGTACATTCTGGGTAACACAGCCTGTACATTTCGGATATCACAGCCTGTATATTCCAGATAACACCGCCTGTACATTCCGGAAAACACAGCCTTTACATTCCGGATAACACAGCCTGTAAATTCCAGATAACACAGCCTGTACATTACAAAAAACACAGCCTGTACGTTCCGGATAACACAGCCTGTGTATTCTGAAAAAAACACAGCCTGTACATTCCGGGTAACACAGCCTGTACATTCAGGATAACACAGCCTGTACATTCTGGATAACACAGCATGTATATTCCAGATAATACAGCCTGTATATTCCAGATAACACCGCCTGTACATTTCGGATAACACAGCCTGTACATTCCGGATAGCACAGCCTGTACGTTCCGGATAACACAGCCTGTACATTCCGGGTAACACAGCCTGTACATTCTGGGTAACACAGCCTGTACATTTCGGATATCACAGCCTGTACATTCCAGATAACAAAGCCTGTAAATTCAAAAAATTCAGCCTGTACATTCCGGATAACACCGCCTGTACATTCCGGATAACACAGCCTGTACATTCCGGGTAACACAGCCTTTACATTCCAGGTAACACAGCCTCCACATTCCGGATAACATAGCCTGTACATTCCGGATAACACAGCCTGTATATTCCAGACAACACAGCCTGTACATTCCAGATAACACCGCCTGTACATTCCGGATAACACAGCCTTTACATTCCGGATAACACATCCTGTAAATTCCAGATAACACAGCCTGTACATAACAAAAAAAACAGCCTGTACGTTCCGGATAACACAGCCTGTGTATTCTGAAAAAAACACAGCCTGTACATTCCGGGTAACACAGCCTGTACATTCAGGATAACACAGCCTGTACATTCTGGATAACACAGCATGTATATTAAAGATAATACAGCCTGTATATTCCAGATAAAACCGCCTGTACATTCCGGATAACACAGCCTGTACATTCCGGATAACACAGCCTGTACATTCTGGGTAACACAGCCTGTACATTCTGGGTAACACAGTATGTACATTTCGGATATCACAGCCTTTACATTCCGGGTAACTCAGCCTCTACATTCCGGATAACACAGCCTGTACATTCCGGATAACATAGCCTGTACATTCCGGATAACAAAGTCGGTACATTACGGATAACACAGCCTGTACATTCCGGATAACACAGCTTGTACATTCCGGATAACACAGCCTGTATATTCCAGATAACACAGCCTGTATATTCCAGATAACACCACCTGTACATTCCGGATAACACAGCCTTTACATTCCGGATAACACAGCCTGTAAATTCCAGATAACACAGCCTGTACATTACAAAAAAAACAGCCTGTACGTTCCGGATAACACAGCCTGTGTATTCTGAAAAAAACACAGCCTGTACATTCCGGGTAACACAGCCTGTACATTCAGGATAACACAGCCTGTACATTCTGGATAACACAGCATGTATATTAAAGATAATACAGCCTGTATATTCCAGATAAAACCGCCTGTACATTCCGGATAACACAGCCTGTACATTCCGGATAGCACAGCCTGTACATTCCGGATAACACAGCCTGTACATTCTGGGTAACACAGCCTGTACATTCTGGGTAACACAGTATGTCCATTTCGGATATCACAGCCTGTACATTCCAGATAACACAGCCTGTAAATTCCAAAAATTCAGCCTGTACATTCTGGATAACACCGCCTGTATTTTCCGGATAACACAGCCTGTACATTCCGGGTAACACAGCCTTTACATTCCGGGTAACTCAGCCTCTACATTCCGGATAACACAGCCTGTACATTCCGGATAACATAGCCTGTACATTCCGGATAACAAAGTCGGTACATTACGGATAACACAGCCTGTACATTCCGGATAACACAGCTTGTACATTCCGGATAACACAGCCTGTACATTCCGGATAACACAGCCTGTACTGTACGTTCCGGATATCACAGCCTGTACATTCCGGGCAACACAGCCTGTACATTCTGTTTAACACAGTCTGTACGTTCTGGGTAACACAGCCTGTACATTCTGGGTAACACAGCCTGTACATTCTGGGTAACACAGCCTGTAAGTTCTGGGTAACACAGCCTTTACATTCTGGATAACACAGCCTGGACATTCAGGATAACACAGCCTGTACATTCCGGATAACACAGCCTGTACTGTACGTTCCGGATATCACAGCCAGTACATTTTGGGCAACAAAGCCTGTACATTCTGTTTAACACAGCCTGTACGTTCTGGGTAACACAGTCTGTACATTCTGGGTAACACAGCCTGTACATTCTGGGTAACACAGCCTGTACATTCTGAGTAACACAGCCTGTACGTTCTGGGTAACACAGCCTTTACATTCTGGGTAACACAGCCTTTACATTCTGGATAACACAGCCTGGACATTCAGGATAACACAGCCTGTACATTCTGGATAACACAGCCTGTACATTGCGGATAACACAGCCTGTAAATTCCGGATAACACAGCCTGTACATTACGGATATCACAGCCTGAACATTCCGGATAACACAGCATTTACATTCTGGATAACACAGCCTGTACATTCCGGATAACACAGCCTGTACATTCCGGATAACACAGCCTGTACATTCCGGATAACTCAGCCTGTACATTACGGATATCACAGCCTGTACATTCCGGATAACACAGCCTGTACATTCTGGATAACACAGCCTATACATTCCGGGTAACACAGCCTGTACATTCCGGGTAACACAGCCTGTACATTCCGGATAACACAGCCTGTACATACCGTATAACACAGACTGTACATTCCGGATAACACAGCCTGTACATTACGGATATCACAGCCTGTACATTCCGGATAACACAGCCTGTACATTCCGGATAACACAGGCTGTACATTCCGGATAACACAGCCTGTACATTCCGGATAACACAGCCTGTACATTCCGGATAACACAGCCTGTACATTCTGGGTAACACAGCCTGTACATTCTGGGTAACACAGCCTGTACATTCTGGGTAACACAGCCTGTACATTCCGGGTAACACAGCCTGTACATTCCGGGTAACACAACCTTTACATTCTGGATAAAAAAGCCTGGGCATTCAGGATAACACAGCCTGTACATTCCGAATATCACAGCCTGGACATTCAGGATAACACAGCCTGTACATTCCGGATATCACAGCCTGTACATTCCGGATATCACAGCCTGGACATTCAGGATAACACAGCCTGTACATTCTGGATAACACAGCCTGTATATTCCGGGTAACACAGCCTGTACGTTCTGGGTAACACAGCCTGTACATTCTGGGTAACACAGCCTGAACATTCCGGATAACACAGCCTTTACATTCCGGGTAACACAGCCTATACATTCCGGGTAACACAGCCTTTACATTCCGGGTAACACAGCCTGTACATTGCGGGTAACACAGCCTTTACATTCCGGGTAACACAGCCTGTACATTACGGATATCACAGCCTGTACATTCCGGATATCACAGCCTGTACATTCCGGATAACTCAGCCTGTACATTCCGTATAACACAGCCTGTACATTCCAGATACAGTAACACCGCCTGTACATTCCGGATAACACAGCCTGTACATTCCGGATAACACAGCCTGTACTGTACGTTCCGGATATCACAGCCTGTACATTCCGGGCAACAAAGCCTGTACGTTCTGGGTAACACAGCCTGTACGTTCTGGGTAACTCAGCCTGTACATTCTGAGTAACACAGCCTGTACATTCTGGGTAACACAGCCTGTACATTCTGAGTAACACAGCCTGTACGTTCTGGGTAACACAGCCTGTACATTCTGGGTAACACAGCCTGTACATTCAGGATAACACAGCCTTTACATTCTGGATAACACAGCCTGGACATTCAGGATAACACAGCTTGTACATTCTGGATAACACAGCCTGTACATTCTGGATAACACAGCCTGTACATTCAGGATAACACAGCCTGGACATTCAGGATAACACAGCTTGTACATTACGGATAACACAGCCTGTACATTCAGGATAACACAGCCTGTACATTCCGGGTAACACAGCCTGTACATTCCGGATAACACAGCCTGTACATTCCGGATAACACAGCCTGTACATTACAGATAACACAGCCTGTACATTCCGGGTAACACAGCCTGTACATTCCGGATAACACAGCCTGTACATTCCGGATAACACAGCCTGTACATTCCGGGTAACACAGCCTGTACATTTCAGATATCACAGCCTGTACATTCTGGATAACACAGCCTGTACATTCTGGATAACACAGCCTGTACATTCCGGGTAACACAGCCTGTACATTCCGGATAACACAGCCTGTACATTCCGGATAACACAGCCTGTACATTCCGGGTAACACAGCCTGTACATTTCAGATATCACAGCCTGTACATTCTGGATAACACAGCCTGTACATTCTGGATAACACAGCCTGTACATTCCGGGTAACACAGCCTGTACATTTCAGATATCACAGCCTGTACATTCCGGATAACACAGCCTGTACATTCTGGATAACACAGCCTGTACATTCCGGATAACACAGCCTGTACATTCCGGATAACACAGTCTGTACATTCCGGATAACACAGCCTGTATATTCCGGGTAACACAGCCTGTACATTCCGGATAACACAGCCTGTACATTCCGGATAACACAGCCTGTACATTCCGGGTAACACAGCCTGTACATTTCAGATATCACAGCCTGTACATTACGGATAACACAGCCTGTACATTTCAGATATCACAGCCTGTACATTCCGGGTAACACAGCCTGTACATTCCGGATATCACAGCCTGTACATTCCGGATAACACAGCCTGTACATTCCGGATAACACAGCCTGTACATTTCAGATATCACAGCCTGTACATTCCGGATAACACAGCCTGTACATTCTGGATATCCCCATATGTTTTATCAACCTAACTTACCAGAGTTACATTACAGCTGACAGTCACGTACTGTTTGACGAACACCTTATTTTAAACCCCCTTTTTTTATTTATTGGTATAAATAAAGTATTTTAACACATTCACTATACATTCATTGTGACAGAGTGCTTATATACTAGGTTTACTTTTCTTCTCTTTGATACATTTCTGTTCCTACCTAGTCAGCACCTCACATTGGTTCATTATTCAGCTGTGCGGGTGTTCTCTGTATACATACAAACATCTGACCCAATGCACCAGGTGTCGTCCACACATGTGTCCCCGTCGTCATGGTAACGTCTCAGCGTCGGGCGCCATCTTAATATCATCATTGTGTTGTGTTTACTCTTCCACTCTGTATTGCGATTAGATACGCCCCAAGTCCTCCTTCTCAGCGTCAGTCATACTCATGGAGATACTCCTATTGTGCAGGACGCCATCGCGGTAACGTAATTAAGGCCATGATCCCAGTGTGATTCTTCTCATCTGTACCTTGTGCTGTAGATACGCCCCGCGTCCTCCTGCCCGGCGTCTGATGTCATCATGGAGATGATCCCAGTATGATTCTTCTCCTTGCTATGCGCTGCAGGGTAGACATGCCCCGCGTCCTTCTGCCCAGCATCCGACGTCATCATGGAGATGATCCTGTAATGTTGCGTGTCATCCTAGTGTTCCTCCTATCGACTGGCGAGATCTGTTCGTTACTTAGTGACTGACACTACTTATGCATGTGAAATTTTAGTGATGTCTTCTAGATGATCCTCAACCCTCAAAGTATCACATGTAATAAAAATATTGTATGTGTTTTTCCCTTTCCGGGTATGCCAGCGAGCAGGGATTTCTAGGGCATAAGTTTCAAGGGGGTTTTGCAGAGGAATTGTTGTCAGAATGTGCCTAGGTAGTCGGGGTCCGGAGTTGTCGGTTCCCCTAAAAATTTACCTGGGAATCATGCCTGATTCTCGGATACATGTGGGCACATTGTACCGGCAATATCTCCCCTTGAAAATGCAAGCACGACTCATCGCTAGGGCACCCTGCTTCAGCACAGTCTAAAAAGTTGAACGGGGCACAAGGCTGAATGTGTCCATATAGCTGTGGAGATCCCTAGGTTAAGGAGGGTACCCCAGTTTGTGCCCAGGTATCCTAGAACCTGTATTGGGTTAATGGGTATCCCCAACCGTAGATAAGGTTTTGGGGGGACTCTCAGAGTCCAGACTAAGTCCAAAAGCTAGTGTAAGGGGAAAAAGGCTGATAGGAATAAAAGTACATATTTCTATTCTATTCCCCATACCCAGAGACTTAGGAATGTATTAAGGTATACTTTTTTTAATACTGTAAGGTACTGTATGTACGGTAATGTGTTTGGGACTTTTGGAACCGATGCCCAGACAGGCTGCCCGAGCTAACCCATAGACGCCAATAAGTCTGCAGGACATCGGTGTTCAAAGTAGCCAGAGGATGCCAGATGTGTGATGAACAGTTGGTTGGCAGTGAAGTACCCAGATCCGGAGAACAATGGCAGTTGTCCGCGCTGCCATTTGCTCTGCCAGAACTACTAGAGCCTAACCCAACGGGTGGCATTGAGATAGCCAGGGACGGACGTGGCAAACTTGCGCATGTCCCTTGGCAATTTCAAATTTCCCGTTGGCCTGGCTTTTCATACCGGCTTAGCTCTGATTGGCTATTGAAAAAGTTCCCTAGCGATGATTAAAACTCAGAATACTTTAAAGATTCTGTGAGCCAATGAGATTGGAGAACCCCAGTAGTAAGAGCGTGGGTGGGATTTTCCAAGTTGCTTCTGCGCGAATAGCAGAGCGACCGGCTTTGATTTCAAGACGGAAATCTCTGCTTGCCAGAGACTAATTCCCGATTTTAGCGCCCAAGTTCTCAAAATGGAAAGTAGCGTTCACGGCTGTGATTTCATCCCGATTTGAGTTCCATGAGATTTGGGATAACTCGCGGTCAAGAAAGTCCAAGTTCTCAGAAGGGAAGGGAGCGATGTCGTGTGGAACTTCACGCAGATTTGGGAACCAGGAGATTCCGGGCTAAGTCCCGGTCAGGGTAAAACTCTTATTTAGAGTTCCCTGTACCTAGGAAAGTCTAGTTTTTGACCCCACACCCACACCAAGTGTGTATTTTTGTCTGTATTTTGTGTATCATAGTGTGTAAGCGAATTTGTGCGAAAAACTACAATTGATTTAATTACCTTGTTTTGCTCAGTGAATGATCCGGTTAAAAAAGGAGTAAATTGCCTGGTCTCCAGTGACATTGGGAAATTTGTTGCGTTAGGTTAAGTGACTTGAGTTATATCTGAATTTTGTTGTTTTTTGAGTCCAGCCAATTGCAGTTGAAATCCCCAAGAACTGACAGCTCACTCTTCTTATTCTGAGAGGAAATTGAGCCAATAAACTGGGTGATATCAGTCAGGGACTGTAAAGGGGCTTTAGGGGAGCTGTACTGTAGATGCCAGCAATGAGGACAGACTTAGAAAATGGGCCCCTAACTTTGATGCATAAATTTAGGATTTCTTTATTTTTCCCTTTGTCACAGGAGACCAGGTTTATGAAATAATAACAACTAATACTACAAACATGCAAGAGATAAATATCAGTCCCATAATAATTTTCTTTCTAACTCTCCAATCCATGCGCCTAACCCAAAAGTCCATTCAAACTGATCGACTCTCTCAGCAATGCCTGCAACAAGACTTTTGATATTGGAAATATGATTCTGCACAGGCTTTGAATGATCAGATAGATTAAAACAGCACATTCCCTCAAAATCTCGACATCCATGCTCATGTTTCAGTAAAAGATAATCAATTGCCGCACGATTTTCTAAAATTGCTTTGCGTGTACCTTGCAAATCTATCATCAGTTCTTCTAGGGCCTGGGAGGTATGATTTAACCCCTTGGCTACAGCACATGCCAGTTTCTTTATGGTTTTTGCTGAATACACAGCCAATCCAGGTACTCCAACAAGGGAGACTGCTAGACTTAGAATGTCAGCATCTGATAGTAGAAACACATGTGAATTGCAATCTTCAGTGACTGAAGCAGTGGATCGTTTAACTTGGGTTTGATGTGGGCCAGGTTCTACAGAGAACATCATTATCCCTAACCTGGTGAGAGTACATGGTCCCCCAGAGATGTTTCCTGGTATATATGTGTATGTAGTATTACCACAGGAAAACAACCATCCCACGGGAAGTTTAACAGAATATATATGGCTTGGTGTGCTTATTGTGTGATTACAGCTCATAGTATTATTGACGTTAAAACATTTATCATCAGCTCGATTACACAGTATTTGGGTCATATTGGGGGATGCTGAGGGTGTCAATTGTACTTGTTTACATATGCCTATTTTTTTCAGGATTGCATGTCATTTGATAACATATATCACCCTGTGTTATATTCTGGCTCGTAATTTGTGTCATATTAGCCCAATTTTCACCAATACACTGGGGGCAGTCACGACAGTATTCATATACAGAGAAATGCTGTCGCACATCATGATCTTCTACCAAACTATCATTATTGTCTGTGGTTTAGCTACTGCAAGCTCAAAACAGAGAGACATAGAATATAAAAATAATAGTAAGTGATGTGGACGACTGAGAAATACTGTGAGGGAAAATGTAGTCTAATTAAAGTATTTAAATTTTTCATTCCTGGTGAGCTGATAGTGCTTTTTGACGCTGCAGTTTGTTTCCAATCCAATTCTCTACTTAAACTATCATTATTGCCGGTGCTAAATACTTTTAACAAAATCTCTACTGGTGTGGGTACTGCTATTAAATAGCTTGTGATTATGTCCGTTGTGCTGGTCATATCGGATAAACAGAAATGGGACATATTCAGTACATCAACAGCCAAATGTTTCCAGATATTAGTTTTGACTTCTGTCAGAATGAAGCCATACGTTTGGAGCGTATGTAATGTTTTTCTGGCAGATTGGAGAAATTAGACTGGACCTGTGGTACATGGGTTTCGCTTTCATCTTGTTGTTTGGAAAGGAGAGAAGAGATTTCACCTTCCCCAGAGAAAAAAGAGCTTTCTGGTGAACTATGGTGAGCGTAGATAACAGAGGTGCTAGTATGAGTCTTAGCTATTTCTTTCTCATATATGTCGTACAAAACAAATACTAATAATGTAAATATGCTAAATATTGCAATAAGGTGTATACAGGTGAGCCGATTCTTCTATAATCGTGTCTCTACTCCTTCGTGGATTTGATACGTGACGCGTGTATCCATGTTGATGATTCTTCAGTCAGCATGGCTGTATGGGTCACTGCTAGGATCGTGGTTGGTAGTCCGTAGAGAGGCTTCGTCGTCCCTCCTTTGGCGGGAAGATGCTTGACCACCACTGTGTCTCCGGGCTGGAAAGGATGTGTCGGCTTATTAGAAGGGAGTGGAAGAGACAAAGAAACATCACCATAGATGCCATTCAATTTCTGTATCAAGTGATAAACATAATTCTCCTGAAATTGTTCTAGGTCTCCAACTTCCTTCGGGCAATATGTACCATGAGCCCAGGGAGTTGGAAACGGCCGCTCCATTAAAATTTCAAATGGTGACAATTTGGTAGTACTACCAGGGTCATTCTGATTTCTGCAAGGACTGCGGGAAGGACATCTGGCCATCTTGAGAAGGTACCATTTGTTCCCTCACGCAGTTTATCCTTGATCATGCGATTGGTCCTTTCTACCTGACCTGAAGACTGTGGGTGATATGGTATGTGAAACTTCCAATCTATAGCGAGAGTCTTAGCAACACCTTGAGTCACCTGAGATGTAAAATGTGTTCCTCTGTCACCATTTATTTGAAGTGGGCATCCCCACCGGGGAATGATTTCTTTACAAAATATTTTTACAACGGTCTTTGAGCTTTCATTCATTGTGGGGAATGTTTCAACCCATTTGCTAAATTGATCTACCATTACCAGTAGGTACTTTAGCTTTCCTGCCGCTGTTGGCATTTGTGTGAAATCAATCTGTATTTTCTCCATTGGGCCACTAGGTGGCTGTAAATGTTCATGTTTTGCGGGTCGTGTGCCCTGCGTGTTGTTTCTGATGCATGTTAGACATCTGGCTAATTGTGTCTCGACTACCTGATCAATGTCTCTTACTAAAACAATTCCTTAATCTGATCACTTGTCGCTTTCTTTCCCTTATGCCCAATTCCATGAAAATGTGAGATTAAAATAGGGCTGGCTATTTTAGGAAAACCTATCACTGTGCCCTTAGTCCAAATCCCATTTTCATCTTTGCTCAAACCCTTTTCCTCCCATAATTCTACATCCTTTTCCTCCGCAAGTTCCTGTAACATTTTAAGATCATAGTCTGGGAGATGGCATGTCATTACCATATTGAGCTGTGTGTTGTAGGCTGGAAACATAATCTGTGATTGGGCAGCCTCTTTAGCGTAAAAATCAGCCAACTCATTACCTTTGGCCTCATCTGTCTCTCCTCCAGCATGTCCTTTACATTTAACAATTGCTAGTTTACTGGGTAGCAACATTGCGTCCAGTAACTGCTCTACCAATGTGGCATGCGATATGCCCTTACCCTCGGCACTGCCAAAACCATGATTTTTCCATATCACGCCAAAATCGTGTACCACTCCGTATGCATAACGAGAGTCTGTGTAAATGGTTACCGTATTCTGTGATGATACTTTACATGCTTCTGTCAATGCTACTAACTCTGCCGCTTGAGCTGAAACAAACGGTAATGCTCCAGAACAGACTACTGTGTCTGGTAACCTAACTACTGCAAATCCTGTCAGATATACTCCATCTGCGGTTTAGAGCATGAACCATCTACAAACAATACATCTCCCTAATTAAGGGGCGTACTTTCTAAGTTGCTCCTTACTGACGTCGTGTTGTGTATGTTTTGTTGGCAGTCATGGTCTTCATTGTCTATGTCAGAGTTGTGCAGTAACAGGTTAGTCAGAATTTGAGCTGGACCAGTGTGTGGTGGGTGATATTTGACAGTGAGATTTAGGTAGATGTGAGGATGGTTTCGTACACTGTTCTACGCTGTGCGGTCATATGCTGCGTAGTGAGATTCCTGAGAACGTGTAGTACCTGGTGCGATGTATGCAAGGTTAGTTTGTGTGACAGCACAATAGGTTGTACTGTTTCTACCAAAATAGCGCATGCAGCCACCTGTCTTAAACATGCCGGGAACCCCTGCACAATCTCCTGACTTTTTTGTGCGGCTAAAGAAATGAGACACCAAGGGCCAGAGGTGTGCATGTGCCAACTAACTGGGGGCATGATCTAACAATGTTCCCACGTTAGCTGGCAAGGAGGGATTGGGTGCAGATAATTGTCACCCAATGTCTTGCACTCAATGCCAGGCTATAGGACTGAAATCACATATAAACCAGTGTCAGCCCTATGCCCAGTGTCTTCGATTTTACCAACTACTTGATGCCTGATTGCTGTATGAATTGCCAATCCTGTACCTGATTACTTCATTACCCAACCCCTAAGTAAGTGCTATACCAACCCCTAAGTAAGTGCTATATTTTGTCTGTTATTTGTATCATCTTGTGTGTTCACCTATCTAATGATTAAACTATCTTTATTATATCTAAGTCGTGTTCAATGCAACCCAGAGATTTTGTGTATATTATATCCTATCACAAGTTACTGTGACATGCAGGAAATCTGAAATTGCCATGGGACATGCGCAAGTTTGCCATCTCTGTCCCTGACTACCTCATGCCACCCACTGGGTCAGGCTCCTCCAGGTCTGGTAGGACAAATGGCAGCCCGGAGGACTACCATTGATCCAAGGACGTGGGTACTTGAGCCTTTCCCTGTTACCCAAATGGCTTTCACACTTCAGGCATCCTTTCATCTCCGATGTCCATCAGACTTAATGGGTCAACTTGGTAGCCCTGGTAGCCTGTTTGAACACCGGTTCCAAAAGTCCCAGCTCATATACAGTGCACAACAGTACATACAGCACTATCACAGTATTAATAAAATATATTTTAATACCTGTCTAAGTCTCTGGGTATGGGGAATAGAATAGAAAGCTGCACTTTTATTTCTACTAGCCTGTATTCCCCACACACACACTATCTACTGGACTCTGAGAGTCCCCTCACAAACTTATCTACAGTTGGAGCACCCAAAAATCCATTACTGTTTCTGGGCCCCCTGGGCATTAACTGAGTGTCCACCTTAATCTAGGGACTCCTCATAGTTACTGGGACACTTTCCATCCCTTTGCCCTATTTACCTTTCTGGGCTGTGCTGAAGCAGGGTATCCTAGTGGTGAGTCGAGCAAGAGCTTTCAAGGGGAGATATTGCCAGGACAATGTGCCTACATGTATCCGAGAATCAGGCATGCTTCCCGGGTACATTTTTTGGGGAACCGACAACTCCAGACCCCAACTACCTAGGCACATTCTGATAACAATTCCTCCGCAAACCCCCCCTTTAAACTCATAATATCCTAGAAATCCCTGCTCGCTGGCATGCCCAGAAACGAAAAACACATACTTTTATTACATGTTATGCATTGAAGGGATACAATGTTACTGAGCCCAAGAGACATCTCTATTGAACCCTTATACCCGGATCAGGGGTTACCAAAACGGGCTTAACCTTTATTTGAGAGCCTGGTTACCCCCTACCATCACAGGGGACTCAGAGTCCAAGGGAAAGTGTGTGGGGAATAAGGCAGATAAAAATAAAACTACAGTATTTTTTCTTTTCTGTCTCCTGTACCCAGAGACTCAGAAGTGTATTAAAATATACTTTAATGTAATATTCTTTTTACATTCGGAACCGATGCCCAAACAGGCTGCCTGAGCAAACCTATAGGCGCCAGTAAGTCTGCTGGACATCGGAGTTCAAAGCAGCCAGAGGATGACCAGAGGTGTGAATAACATTTGGTCTTCGGGGAAAGGCAGAGTACCAAGTCCGGAGATCAATAGCAGTCCTCCGGGATACCCCTTGCTCTGCCAGACCTGTGGAGCCTGCCCAGCGGATGGCATTGAGATAGCCAGGGAGAGAGGTGGCAGGCTTGCTCATGTCTCGTAATAGACAAAAATAGGATTATGGCGCACAGCCAAGAGAGTGGGTCACAAAAATAAATTTGTAAAAATATATAGCCTTATTGATCCATATTAAAAAACCGGTAGTGTAACAAACCTACGCGTTTCGCGCGCGTTGCACTTTATCAACCACTCCTTGATAAAGTGCAATGCGCACGAAACGCGTAGTAGGTTTGTAACACCTCTGTTTTTTAAATATGGACCAATAAAGCTCAATATATTTTTACAAAGTATTTGTGGGACCCACTCTCTTGGCTGTGCGCCATAATCCTATTTTTGTCTTTTCTGATACAACTATTGGCAGCTCAACTGGAGACGCAGGACAGAGGTACATCACAACGTGAGTATATCATTTGTGACATAGTCCAAAGATGTTAGGCAGCTTTCTGCCCCGTTTTAGGTCAGAAAGTGCAGGAATAGTTAAAAATGATCCATTCCACAGCTTCACATTAACTCAGGCTGGTGGATGGAAAATCCAGACCACAGATTACAATGGGTCTAGTTCTCCCTCACCTGCTCTCCTAATCACTAGCACAGGTATTTAGAGCAGAGAGGTTTGCATTTCACTCTCTCTTCTTAGAGCCTGGGGGCTGGGGGTGTCGCTGCCCCCCTGCATCCAGTTCGGGTTGGACGGCCCCTTCAAGTATCACAGTACCAGAGGATTTGCCTGGACACTTGGGACCGAGTTCCCACCACAAACAGATAAGATAAACAAATCTTTATTGCTGTATCTAAAAGACTATGCTTTATCTAGTGACCCTAAATGAGAGGGCATTCTTTTAAACTGGGGAACCAGGTTAGTTGGCCAAGCAGCAGTTAGAGAGGCTGATGCTGCGGTGTAGTTAGATCCCTGAATGGGATAGGATTTTGTTTATTTGATTTGGTTTGGTTCTGAAAAGTGACACTGTGTGAAATGCTATAACACTGATATGAGTAAACCGCTGAAGGTTAATGTCTGAGTGCCTCCTGCCTACACATGTTAAAGCTGCAGTCCCTTATTTGGATGAAAATAAAGCAGGCAGAAGCCTGAGTTAAGCAATGTAATACTTTGCATGATCCTGTTTTGTTGTGTAATTAACCCTAGAAGACTGTGTCGGGAAGAACCCAGACAGACGTCAGCGCTACAAAAGAGGGGCGTTTGTCACACATTAAATACATTATTAAGTGAATCTCTAGTGATAATATGAGTCCAGGGACTATCCCAACGAGGTTTGAGAAGTGGGTTTCAATCCACTAACTCTCACCTTCAGGGTAAATAAGTCTCTTTATGGACTTCTTACTTTTTGAGAATCACTATTGCTATCTCTATTGATTGTATACCACTAGCCTCATGCACTGTGCCTCTGTTTATTCATATGTAGTGCACTTTCCCCCACCCCTGGGGTCTATAGCATCTCATTAACAGTCTCTTCACCCTCTCTAGATGATCATTAATGGTATCAGAGATAGTTTCATTTAATTGTTCCGGCTCACCGTCCAGTGGTGTAGCCGGTATCTCTGGTTCACCGTCTCCCACTTGTGGAATAAGAAGAAGGTGGTTGCGGTGCCAGACCCTTACCAGACCACCTGTGTCTTTTATACGGTAGACCGTGAGACCCGGCATTTGCGACACGACTTCAAATACACCATCAAACCAACGGTCAGCGAGTTTGTTTCCCGGGAATCCCTAGGCTGCGGCGTAGCACTGCATCTCCAGAACGTATTTCCCGGTGTCTGACCGTGTGGTCATAGCGCCTCTTGTTGTTGGCATTGAGTCGAGTATCGGACTTCTCGGCTTGCTGGTAAGCCAGTTGCAGGTTTTCCTGAAGCCTTTGCACGTATTTGAAGTGTGTTGCATTGTGTATCCCGTCTTTTGACAATCGCAGATGTACATCCACTGACAGGCTGGCTTCTGGCCCTAACATAAGGAAGTATGGGGAGAATCCCATGGACTCGTGTCAAGTACAGTTGTACATACGTCCGTTTCTGAGGCACATGGCACATGTAGTCACTGTCTATGAGCCTTGCCCTCTTGGCCATCGTTTTGCGCTTTTCCTGCGCATGTGCAAAGCTCCTCCAGTGCCGCCGCACTCAGGGCATATCTTCGCATGTGCAAAATGGCAGCTCCCTGCACTTGTAGCCGCCATGGGACTTTGGCTACCTGATCGCCGCTCCGGAGCATCGGCACTGCCTCAGGTCCCTCCCCGCACTCACCGATGTGCGTGCACGCTACCGCCGACAGCCGCGTACCCCCGCAACACTCCCGGCACGCGCCGCCACAGCAGAGGCAAGGGGGGGGGGCAGAGGGAGACCTGGCCACACGTATAACTAAGCGTATTAACACTTAAGGATTCAGCGCTGGAGCGCTCAAATCACTAAAAACTTTTTTCATACTTGCATATGTCTTTTGGCTATTTCAGATTTCCAGCTGACCCGGCTTTTCTAGCCGACTTGGCTCTGATTGGCTGCTTGGGAAAGTTCCCACACGTTGGTTGGCTGTTCAGTTTTGTGAATGAAACTCAGAATACTATAAGTATCGATGAGCCAATCAGATTTGGGGTTCCCGGTAGTAAGAGCGCGGGCGGGTTTTTCAAAGTTGCTTCTGTGCGAATAGCAGAGCAACCGGATTCGATTTTGAGCCAGAAAAGCCTGCCCGCCTAAGCCTAGGTCACGACTTTTGCGCCCAAATTCTCAGAAACGATCGTAGAGGACACTGCCGATTTGAGTTCCAGGAGATTTGGACTAACATCAGAAGAGAACTTAGCGGTGGCGTGTGGAACTTTATGCCGATTTGGGTTCCAGGAGATTCCAGGCTACAGTAAGTCCCGGTCAGGGTAAAACTCTCCCATAGAGATCCCTGCACCTAGGAAAGTCTAGTTTTCAACCGCAGTCCAAAAGTAAGTGTGTGTTTGTGTCTGTATTTTGTGTATCATTGTGTGTAAGTGAATTTATGCCAAATAAATTACAATTTATTCAATTTTGTTGTTTTGCTCAATGAGTGATCCTGGTAAAAAGGTGTAAATAACCTGGTCTCCCGTGACAATATGCAAATTGTTTTGTATTTTGAGTCATCAGACCAAGCTGGTGAAATGTCATAATTTTGGTCTGCTTGTAATTGCATCAGTGCCATTTTATCTCAGTTAGCCTTTACTCGCTGCGCCGCTCCTTCTCAGCCTTTACTCGCTGCGCCGCTCCTTCTCAGCCTTTACTCGCTGCGCCGCTCCTTCTCAGCCTTTACTCGCTGCGCCGCTCCTTCTCAGCCTTTAATCGCTGCGCCGCTCCTTCTCAGCCTTTACTCGCTGCGCCGCTCCTTCTCAGCCTTTACTCGCTGCGACGCTCCTTCTCAGCCTTTACTCGCTGCACCGCTCCTTCTCAGCCTTTACTCGCTGCGCCGCTCCTTCTCAGCCTTTACTCGCTGCGCCGCTCCTTCTCAGCCTTTACTCGCTGCGCCGCTCCTTCTCAGCCTTTACTCGCTGCGCCGCTCCTTCTCAGCCTTTACTCGCTGCGCCGCTCCTTCTCAGCCTTTACTCGCTGCGCCGCTCCTTCTCAGCCTTTACTCGCTGCGCCGCTCCTTCTCAGCCTTTACTCGCTGCGCCGCTCCTTCTCAGCCTTTACTCGCTGCGCCACTCCTTCTCAGCCTTTACTCGCTGCGCCGCTCCTTCTCAGCCTTTACTCGCTGCGCCGCGCCTTCTCAGCCTTTACTCGCTGCGCCGCTCCTTCTCAGCCTTTACTCGCTGCGCCGCTCCTTCTCAGCCTTTACTCGCTGCGCCGCTCCTTCTCAGCCTTTACTTGCTGCGCCGTTCCTTCTCAGCCTTTACTCACTGCGCCCTTCCTTCTCAGCCTTTACTCGGTGCGCCGCTCCTTCTCAGCCTTTACTCGCTGCGCCGCTCCTTCTCAGCCTTTACTCGCTGCGCCGCTCCTTCTCAGCCTTTACTCGCTGCGCCGCTCCTTCTCAGCCTTTACTCGCTGCGCCGCTCCTTCTCAGCCTTTACTCGGTGCGCCGCTCCTTCTCAGCCTTTACTCACTGCGCCGCTCCTTCTCAGCCTTTACTCGCTGCGCCGCTCCTTCTCAGCCTTTACTCGCTGTGCCGCTCCTTCTCAGGCTTTACTCGCTGCTCCGCTCCTTCTCAGCCTTTACTCGCTGCGCCGCTCCTTCTCAGCCTTTACTCGCTGCGCCCCTCCTTCTCAGCCTTTACTCGCTGCGCCGCTCCTTCTCAGCCTTTACTCGCTGCGCCCCTCCTTCTCAGCCTTTACTCGCTGCGCCGCTCCTTCTCAGCCTTTATTCGCTGCGCCGCTCCTTCTCAGCCTTTAATCGCTGCGCCGCTCCTTCTCAGCCTTTACTCGCTGCGCCACTCCTTCTCAGCCTTTATTCGCTGCGCCGCTCCTTCTCAGCCTTTACTCGCTGCGCCGCTCCTTCTCAGCCTTTACTCGCTGCGCCGCTCCTTCTCAGCCTTTACTCGCTGCACCGCTCCTTCTCAGCCTTTACTCGCTGCGCCCCTCCTTCTCAGCCTTTACTCGCTGCGCCGCTCCTTCTCAGCCTTTACTCGCTGCACCGCTCCTTCTCAGCCTTTACTCGCTGCACTGCTCCTCCGGCTGTCACCAAAGCTATCAGGAAAAATCTTAGCCTTTTCTACCACCATCAGATTATATACTTGAATCTAGTCTACACTACCGACACACTTTATTGAAATGTGGTCGGTACCGCAAGCTGGGAAATCTCCCGGCTTGCTAGTGGCCGCCCCTCGGCGTGCCGCGCGTCATAGACGCGCGGTCACGCGTCATCGGGAGCGTGCGCCCGCTGCACGCGTGTCCAGGGGCTCCCCGAGGGAGCCCTGGTGTCCCGCGATCGCGGGACAGCGGCAGGGGGTTCCGGGGGACCCGGCGGACCCGGCAGCGGTAGGGAGAGCGCCCCGATCGGAGGGCGCTCTTCCGCTGCTTCGGCATGCGCCCGTCACACTCGGGCGCGCGCCAGGCTACTGCTGCGGCACAGAACGGGCAAATGCTCGAATAAACTGTGCCGCAGCAGTATATAGCTATAAAGACTGAGTCAGGATACCTTGATTGGCCTTTGATACTATGGAGAAAACGTACCTTCAGGTTTCCTGGTCCCGGGATCCATGTTTGTTAAAACTAGTAAATATCCCAACATCTTCATTATTGCTTCTGCGTCTGCAAGAACAAAAAGTTACCACTGTGATCCGTACAGAGACAATCTTCAGAGGAAGAAACACATGGAAAAAAAACATTTCTAATAATATGCAGAATGTCATCTTTATACTTATACTAATATTTTTCTTATTTCTCCTTTGAATAATATAGATGTAGCCAGGTCCCCTCCGGTCTCCCGGTGTTGCACCTATCCACTCCTTACCTCTGTTGCTGCAGGGGCTAATGTGGGTGGTGACAGGTTCGCCTGAGGCTCCGGCGGCCCTCTCTGCAGGGCGCCGCCAGTTTTGGACAAGGTTGTGCAAGCGCAGGGAGCGCCAAGAGTTGCGGTGGCCATTTTGAGTGTTGCGCATGCACAGTGTACTATGCGCATGTGGTGGCCCATAGGAAAAGGCTCTGTGGGGACTACAAGCCCCATAGTGCTTAGGGACAGGAGTACCACATGACACCAGGGAGCCAATCTTGCGGCCAGATCTCCTGCAGGAGGCGATACTATTTCACACTCTGAACCAGGAAGAGACAATCGGTGCTGGGACAGGATATGGGTTACAGCCGTGCGAGGTGTGTGGGTTAAAGCCGTCCAAGGTGTGTGGGTTACAGCCATGCGAGGTGTGTGGGTTACAGCCGTCCAAGGTGTGTGGGTTACAGCCGTGCGAGGTGTGTGGGTTACAGCCGTGCGAGGTGTGAGGGTTACAGCCGTGCGAGGTGTGTGGGTTACAGCCGTGCGAGGTGTGTGGGTTACAGCCGTCCAAGGTGTGTGGGTTACAGCCGTGCGAGGTGTGTGGGTTACAGCCGTGCGAGGTGTGTGGGTTACAGCCGTGCGAGGTTTGTGGGTTACAGCCTTGCGAGGTGTGTGGGTTACAGCCGTGCGAGGTGTGTGGGTTACAGTCGTGCGAGGTGTGTGGGTTACAGCCGTGCGAGGTGTGTGGGTTACAGCCGTGCGAGGTGTGTGGGTTACACACGTGCGAGGTGTGTGGGTAGTTGTACCTCTTAGTTATTATAGAGCGGTGAAGATATATGTTGCAAGTAAAGATTATTGCAATTTTACCCTGTGTGTTAGTATTGTTAATTGATCCTGCGAGGGGCTCCTCCCACTAAGCTGGGATCCATCTCAGGAGGAGGCCCTGCACCAATACCGTTATTATTGCACCTCAGGCCGCCTGTGGAGGAGGCTCAGGCTCCTTGTGAGCCAAAAGGTAAAGGCAGCACCAGTAGCCATCTTGTTTAGGGGGAAATAGGGCTACATATATCTACTATGTTGGAGCAAAATGGGGAAGAGAGTCTTGCAGCCGCCGCACCTGTAAGGTCAGTGAGGGATCCATGATCCAGCAGCGGATCAACGAGGGCTGAAGATTAGGATGATGGTGAAATATGGTCTATATCTTTATAGAGTGACATGACTACATTTAATGTCAAACATTGTTGGACAGGAACTGTTGTCTCGAAGAACTCGCAGAGGAAATGTTGAATGTGAGGTATACCCAACCACTGGTGGGACTACATGGTCCTGAATGTCACACCCTCCCGCAGTTACTGACCATATCCTTATTAATAACAAGGGACAACTTCATATTTTACATAAAAACGTTGAAACATAATTTGGTTTCTCTTATTTACCTTTCTCAGGATCACCGACAAAATTGGGAACATAATTTACTGGACGTGTCTGAATTGCATTCTCTGCAGAAAAGGACGAATGAAAGATGTTAACGTACCTTCTATCCCACACACATATTTAGCAGTACATAGCAGTTTATATTCTATTACAAAAATGAAGGTGACTGAGGGTATTTTTTTTGATCATCCCTACCTTCCATGTAACATGAAAATGCTGCACTGTATAATGATAACAGGTATAACACAGTATACAACCTTCCAGCTCTTTAGACACCTGATTTAGCTGCCCTCACCAGCACTGAAGGAGTTACATATTTAGTTACAGATTTGGACTAACATCAGAAGAGAACGTAGCGGTGGCGTGTGGAACTTTATGCCGATTTGGGTTCCAGGAGATTCCGGGCTACAGTAAGTCCCGGTCAGGGTAAAACTCTCCCATAGAGATCCCTTCACCTAGGAAAGTCTAGTTTTCGACTGCAGTCCCAAAGTAAGTGTGTCTTTGTGTCTGTATTTTGTGTATCATTGTGTGTAAGTGAATTTATGCCGAATAAATTACAATTTATTCAATTTTCTTGTTTTGCTCAATGAGTGATCCTGGTAAAAAGGTGTAAATAACCTGGTCTCCCGTGACAATATGCAAATTGTTTTGTATTTTGAGTCATCAGACCAAGCTGGTGAAATGTCATAATTTTGGTCTGCTTGTAATTGCATCAGTGCCATTTTTTCTCAGTTAGCCTTTACTCGCTGCGCCGCGCCTTCTCAGCCTTTACTCGCTGCGCCGCTCCTTCTCAGCCTTTACTCGCTGCGCCGCTCCTTCTCAGCCTTTACTCGCTGCGCCGCTCCTTCTCAGCCTTTACTCGCTGCACCGCTCCTCCGGCTGTCACCAAAGCTATCAGGAAAAATCTTAGCCTTTTCTACCACCATCAGATTTTATACTAGAATCTAGTCTATATAGCTATAAAGACTGAGTCAGGATACCTTGATTGGCCTTTGATACTATGGAGAAGACGTACCTTCAGGTTTCCTGGTCCCGGGATCCATGTTTCTTAAAGTTAGTAAATATTCCAACATCTTCATTATTTCTTCTGCGTCTGCAAGAACAAACAGTTACCACTGTGATCCGTACAGAGACAATCTTCAGAGGAAGAAACACAAGGAAAAAAACATTTCTAATAATATGCAGAATGTCATCTTTACACTTATACTAATATTTTGCTTATTTCTCCTTTGAATAATATAGATGTAGCCAGGTCCCCTCCGGTCCCCCGGTGTTGCACCTATCCACTCCTTACCTCTGTTGCTGCAGGGGCTAGTGTGGGTGGTGACAGGTTCGCCCGAGGCTCTGGCGGCCCTCTTTGCAGGGCGCCGCCAGTTTTGGACAAGGTTGCGCAAGCGCAGGGAGCGCCAAGAGTTGCGGTGGCCATTTTGAGTGTTGCGCATGCACAGTGTACTATGCGCATGTGGTGGCCCATAGGAAAAGGCTCTGTGGGGACTACAAGCCCCATAGTGCTTAAGGACAGGAGTACCACATGACACCAGGGAGCCAATCTTGCGGCCAGATCTCCTGCAGGAGGCGATACTATTTCACACTCTGAACCAGGAAGAGACAGTCGGTGCTGGGACAGGATATGGGTTACAGCCGTGCGAGGTGTGTGGGTTACAGCCATCCAAGGTTTGTGGGTTGCAGCCGTGCGAGGTGTGTGGGTTACAGCCGTCCAAGGTGTGTGGGTTACAGCCATGCGAGGTGTGTGGGTTACAGCCGTCCAAGGTGTGTGGGTTACAGCCGTGCGAGTTGTGTGGGTTACAGCCGTGCGAGGTGTGTGGGTTACAGCCGTGCGAGGTGTGTGGGTTACAGCCGTGCGAGGTGTGTGGGTTACAGCCGTCCAAGGTGTGTGGGTTACAGCCGTGCGAGGTGTGTGGGTTACAGCCGTGCGAGGTGTGTGGGTTACAGCCGTGCGAGGTTTGTGGGTTACAGCCTTGCGAGGTGTGTGGGTTACAGCCGTGCGAGGTGTGTGGGTTACAGTCGTGCGAGGTGTGTGGGTTACAGCCGTGCGAGGTGTGTGGGTTACAGCCGTGCGAGGTGTGTGGGTTACACACGTGCGAGGTGTGTGGGTAGTTGTACCTCTTAGTTATTATAGAGCGGTGAAGATATATGTTGCAAGTAAAGATTATTGCAATTTTACCCTGTGTGTTAGTATTGTTAATTGATCCCGCGAGGGGCTCCTCCCACTAAGCTGGGATCCATCTCAGGAGGAGGCCCTGCACCAATACCGTTATTATTGCACCTCAGGCCGCCCGTGGCGGAGGCTCAGGCTCCTTGTGAGCCAAAAGGTAAAGGCAGCACCAGTAGCCATCTTGTTTAGGGGGAAACAGGGCTACATATATCTACTATGTTGGAGCAAAATGGGGAAGAGAGTCTTGCAGCCGCCGCACCTGTAAGGTCAGTGAGGGATCCGTGATCCAGCAGCGGATCAATGAGGGCTGAAGATTAGGATGATGGTGAAATATGGTCTATATCTTTATAGAGTGACATGACTACATTTAATGTCAAACATTGTTGGACAGGAACTGTTGTCTCGAAGAACTCGCAGAGGAAATGTTGAATGTGAGGTATACCCAACCACTGGTGGGACTACATGGTCCTGAATGTCACACCCTCCCGCAGTTACTGACCATATCCTTATTAATAACAAGGGACAACTTCATATTTTACATAAAAACGTTGAAACATAATTTGGTTTCTCTTATTTACCTTTCTCAGGATCACCGACAAAATTGGGAACATAATTTACTGGACGTGTCTGAATTGCATTCTCTGCAGAAAAGGACGAATGAAAGATGTTAACGTACCTTCTATCCCACACACATATTTAGCAGTACATAGCAGTTTATATTCTATTACAAAAATGAAGGTGACTGAGGGTATTTTTTTTGATCATCCCTACCTTCCATGTAACATGAAAATGCTGCACTGTATAATGATAACAGGTATAACACAGTATACAACCTTCCAGCTCTTTAGACACCTGATTTAGCTGCCCTCACCAGCACTGAAGGAGTTACATATTTAGTAACAGATTTGGACTAACATCAGAAGAGAACGTAGCGGTGGCGTGTGGAACTTTATGCCGATTTGGGTTCCAGGAGATTCCGGGCTACAGTAAGTCCCGGTCAGGGTAAAACTCTCCCATAGAGATCCCTGCACCTAGGAAAGTCTAGTTTTCGACTGCAGTCCCAAAGTAAGTGTCTTTGTGTCTGTATTTTGTGTATCATTGTGTGTAAGTGAATTTATGCCGAATAAATTACAATTTATTCAATTTTCTTGTTTTGCTCAATGAGTGATCCTGGTAAAAAGGTGTACATAACCTGGTCTCCCGTGACAATATGCAAATTGTTTTGTATTTTGAGTCATCAGACCAAGCTGGTGAAATGTCATAATTTTGGTCTGCTTGTAATTGCATCAGTGCCATTTTTTCTCAGTTAGCCTTTACTCGCTGCGCCGCTCCTTCTCAGCCTTTACTCGCTGCGCCGCTCCTTCTCAGCCTTTACTCGCTGCGCCGCGCCTTCTCAGCCTTTACTCGCTGCGCCGCTCCTTCTCAGCCTTTACTCGCTGCGCCGCTCCTTCTCAGCCTTTACTCGCTGCGCCGCGCCTTCTCAGCCTATACTCGCAGCGCCGCTCCTTCTCAGCCTTTACTCGCTGCGCCGCTCCTTCTCAGCCTTTACTCGCTGCGCCGCTCCTTCTCAGCCTTTACTCGCTGCGCCGCTCCTTCTCAGCCTTTACTCGCTGCGTCGCTCCTTCTCAGCCTTTACTCGCTGCGCCGCGCCTTCTCAGCCTTTACTCGCTGCGCCGCTCCTTATCAGCCTTTACTCGCTGCGCCGCGCCTTCTCAGCCTTTACTCGCTGCGCCGCTCCTTATCAGCCTTTACTCGCTGCGCCGCGCCTTCTCAGCCTTTACTCGCTGCGCCGCTCCTTCTCAGCCTTTACTCGCTGCGCCGCGCCTTCTCAGCCTTTACTCGCTGCGTCGCTCCTTCTCAGCCTTTACTCGCTGCGCCGCGCCTTCTCAGCCTTTACTCGCTGCGCCGCTCCTTATCAGCCTTTACTCGCTGCGCCGCGCCTTCTCAGCCTTTACTCGCTGCGCCGCTCCTTCTCAGCCTTTACTCGCTGCGCCGCGCCTTCTCAGCCTTTACTCGCTGCGTCGCTCCTTCTCAGCCTTTACTCGCTGCGCCGCGCCTTCTCAGCCTTTACTCGCTGCGCCGCTCCTTATCAGCCTTTACTCGCTGCGCCGCTCCTTCTCAGCCTTTACTCGCTGCGCCGCTCCTTCTCAGCCTTTACTCGCTGCGCCGAGCCCTCTCAGCCTTTACTCGCTGCGCCGCTCCTTCTCAGCCTTTTTTCGCTGCGCCGCTCTTTCTCAGCCTTTACTCGCTGCGCCGCTCCTTCTCAGCCTTTACTCGCTGCGCCGCTCCTTCTCAGCCTTTACTCGCTGCGCCGCTCCTTCTCAGCCTTTACTCGCTGCGCCGCTACTTCTCAGCCTTTACTCGCTGCGCCGCTCCTTCTCAGCCTTTACTCGCTGCGCCGCTCCTTCTCAGCCTTTACTCGCTGCACCGCTCCTCCGGCTGTCACCAAAGCTATCAGGAAAAATCTTAGCCTTTTCTTCCACCATCAGATTATATACTAGAATCTAGTCTATATAGCTATAAAGACTGAGTCAGGATACCTTGATTGGCCTTTGATACTATGGAGAAGACGTACCTTCATGTTTCCTGGTCCCGGGAACCATGTTTTTTGAAACTAGTAAATATCCCACCATCTTCATTATTGCTTCTGCGTCTGCAAGAACAAAAAGTTACCACTGTGATCCGTACAGAGACAATCTTCAGAGGAAGAAACAGATGGAAAAAAAACATTTCTAATAATATGCAGAATGTCATCTTTATACATATACTAATATTTTGCTTATTTCTCCTTTGAATAATATAGATGTAGCCAGGTCCCCTCCGGTCCCCCGGTGTTGCACCTATCCACTCCTTACCTCTGTTGCTGCAGGGGCTAATGTGGGTGGTGACAGGTTCGCCTGAGGCTCCGGCGGCCCTCTCTGCAGGGCGCCGCCAGTTTTGGACAAGGTTGCGCAAGCGCAGGGAGCGCCAAGAGTTGCGGTGGCCATTTTGAGTGTTGCGCATGCGCAGTGTACTATGCGCATGTGGTGGCCCATAGGAATAGGCTCTGTGGGGACTACAAGCCCCATAGTGCTTAGGGGCAGGAGTACCACATGACACCAGGGAGCCAATTTTGCGGCCAGATCTCCTGCAGGAGGCGATACTATTTCACACTCTGAAACAGGAAGAGACAGTCGGTGCTGGGACAGGATCTGGGTTACAGCCGTGCGAGGTGTGTGGGTTACAGCCATGCGAGGTGTGTGGGTTACAGCCGTGCGAGTTGTGTGGGTTACAGCCGTGCGAGGTGTGTGGGTTACAGCCGTGCGAGGTGTGTGGGTTACAGCCGGGCGAGGTGTGTGGGTTACAGCCGTGCGAGGTGTGTGGGTTACAGCCGTGCGAGGTGTGTGGGTTACAGCCGTGCGAGGTGTGTGGGTTACAGCCGTGCGAGGTGTGTGGGTTACAGCCGTGCGAGGTGTGTGGGTTACACCCGTACGAGGTGTGTGGGTAGTTGTACCTCTTAGTTATTATAGAGCGGTTAAGATATATGTTGCAAGTAAAGATTATTGCAATTTTACCCTGTGTGTTAGTATTGTTAATTGATCCTGCGAGGGGCTCCTCCCACTAAGCTGGGATCCCTCTCAGGAGGAGGCCCTGCACCAATACCGTTATTATTGCACCTCAGGCTCCCCGTGGCGGAGGCTCAGGCTCCTTGTGAGCCAAAAGGTAAAGGCAGCACCAGTAGCCATCTTGTTTAGTGGGAAACAGGGCTACATATATCTACTATGTTGGAGCAAAATGTAGAAGAGAGTCTTGCAGCCGCCGCACCTGTAAGGTCAGTGAGGGATCCATGATCCAGCAGCGGATCAACGAGGGCTGAAGATTAGGATGATGGTGAAATATGGTCTATATCTTTATAGAGTGACGACTACATTTAATGTCAAACATTGTTGGACAGGAACTGTTGTCTCGAAGAACTCGCAGAGGAAATGTTGAATGTGAGGTATACCCAACCACTGGTGGGACTACATGGTCCTGAATGTCACACCCTCCCGCAGTTACTGACCATATCCTTATTAATAACAAGGGACAACTTCATATTTTACATAAAAACGTTGAAACATAATTTGGTTTCTCTTATTTACCTTTCTCAGGATCACCGACAAAATTGGGAACATAATTTACTGAACCTGTCTGAACTGCATTCTCTGCAGAAAAGGACGAATAATGTTAACGTACCTTCTATCCCACACACATATTTAGCAGTACATAGCAGTTTATATTCTATTACAAAAATGAAGGTGACTGAGGGTATTTTTTTTTTATCATCCCTACCTTCCATGTAACATGAAAATGCTGCACTGTATAATGATAACAGGTATAACACAGTATACAACCTTCCAGCTCTTTAGACACCTGATTTAGCTGCCCTCACCAGCACTGAAGGAGTTACATATTTAGTTACAGATTTGGACTAACATCAGAAGAGAACGTAGCGGTGGCGTGTGGAACTTTATGCCGATTTGGGTTCCAGGAGATTCCGGGCTACAGTAAGTCCCGGTCAGGGTAAAATTCTCCCATAGAGATCCCTGCACCTAGGAAAGTCTAGTTTTCGACCGCAGTCCCAAAGTAAGTGTGTCTTTGTGTCTGTATTTTGTGTATCATTGTGTGTAAGTGAATTTATGCCGAATAAATTACAATTTATTCAATTTTCTTGTTTTGCTCAATGAGTGATCCTGGTAAAAAGGTGTAAATAACCTGGTCTCCCGTGACAATATGCAAATTGTTTTGTATTTTGAGTCATCAGACCAAGCTGGTGAAATGTCATAATTTTGGTCTGCTTGTAATTGCATCAGTGCCATTTTTTCTCAGTTAGCATTTACTTGCTGCGCCGCTCCTTCTCAGCCTTTACTCGCTGCGCCGCTCCTTCTCAGCCTTTACTCGCTGCGTCGCTCCTTCTCAGCCTTTACTCGCTGCGCCGCGCCTTCTCAGCCTTTACTCGCTGCGCCGCTCCTTATCAGCCTTTACTCGCTGCGCCGCTCCTTCTCAGCCTTTACTCGCTGCGCCGCGCCTTCTCAGCCTTTACTCGCTGCGCCCCTCCTTCTCAGCCTTTACTCGCTGCGCCGCTCCTTCTCAGCCTTTACTCGCTGCGCCGCTCCTTCTCAGCCTTTACTCGCTGCGCCGCTCCTTCTCAGCCTTTACTCGCTGCGCCGCTCCTTCTCAGCCTTTACTCGCTGCGCCGCTCCTTCTCAGCCTTTTTTCGCTGCGCCGCTCTTTCTCAGCCTTTACTCGCTGCGCCGCTCCTTCTCAGCCTTTACTCGCTGCGCCGCTCCTTCTCAGCCTTTACTCGCTGCGCCGCTCCTTCTCAGCCTTTACTCGCTGCGCCGCTACTTCTCAGCCTTTACTCGCTGCGCCACTCCTCCGGCTGTCACCAAAGCTATCAGGAAAAATCTTAGCCTTTTCTACCACCATCAGATTATATACTTGAATCTAAACTATATAGCAATAAAGACTGAGCCAGGATACCTTGATTGGCCTTTGATACTATGGAGAAGACGTACCTTCAGGTTTCCTGGTCCCGGGATCCATGTTTTTTGAAACAAGTAAATATCCCACCATCTTCAATATTGCTTCTGCGTCTGCAAGAACAAAAAGTTACCACTGTGATCCGTACAGAGACAATCTTCAGAGGAAGAAACAGATGGAAAAAAAACATTTCTAATAATATGCAGAATGTCATCTTTATACATATACTAATATTTTTCTTATTTCTCCTTTGAATAATATAGATGTAGCCAGGTCCCCTCCGGTCCCCCGGTGTTGCACCTATCCACTCCTTACCTCTGTTGCTGCAGGGGCTAATGTGGGTGGTGACAGGTTCGCCTGAGGCTCCGGCGGCCCTCTCTGCAGGGCGCCGCCAGTTTTGGGCAAGGTTGCGCAAGCGCAGGGAGCGCCAAGAGTTGCGGTGGCCATTTTGAGTGTTGCGCATGCACAGTGTACTATGCGCATGTGGTGGCCCATAGGAATAGGCTCTGTGGGGACTACAAGCCCCATAGTGCTTAGGGGCAGGAGTACCACATGACACCAGGGAGCCAATTTTGCGGCCAGATCTCCTGCAGGAGGCGATACTATTTCACACTCTGAAACAGGAAGAGACAGTCGGTGCTGGGACAGGATATGGGTTACAGCCGTGCGAGGTGTGTGGGTTACAGCCATGCGAGGTGTGTGGGTTACAGCCGTGCGAGGTGTGTGGGTTACAGCCGTGCGAGGTGTGTGGGTTACAGCCGTGCGAGGTGTGTGGGTTACAGCCGTGCGAGGTGTGTGGGTTACAGCCGGGCGAGGTGTGTGGGTTACAGCCGTGCGAGGTGTGTGGGTTACAGCTGTGCGAGGTGTGTGGGTTACACCCGTACGAGGTGTGTGGGTAGTTGTACCTCTTAGTTATTATAGAGCGGTTAAGATATATGTTGCAAGTAAAGATTATTGCAATTTTACCCTGTGTGTTAGTATTGTTAATTGATCCTGCGAGGGGCTCCTCCCACTAAGCTGGGATCCCTCTCAGGAGGAGGCCCTGCACCAATACCGTTATTATTGCACCTCAGGCTCCCCGTGGCGGAGGCTCAGGCTCCTTGTGAGCCAAAAGGTAAAGGCAGCACCAGTAGCCATCTTGTTTAGGGGGAAACAGGGCTACATATATCAACTATGTTGGAGCAAAATGGGGAAGAGAGTCTTGCAGCCGCCGCACCTGTAAGGTCAGTGAGGGATCCATGATCCAGCAGCGGATCAACGAGGGCTGAAGATTAGGATGATGGTGAAATATGGTCTATATCTTTATAGAGTGACATGACTACATTTAATGTCAAACATTGTTGGACAGGAACTGTTGTCTCGAAGAACTCGCAGAGGAAATGTTGAATGTGAGGTATACCCAACCACTGGTGGGACTACATGGTCCTGAATGTCACACCCTCCCGCAGTTACTGACCATATCCTTATTAATAACAAGGGACAACTTCATATTTTACATAAAAACGTTGAAACATAATTTGGTTTCTCTTATTTACCTTTCTCAGGATCACCGACAAAATTGGGAACATAATTTACTGAACCTGTCTGAACTGCATTCTCTGCAGAAAAGGACGAATGATGTTAATGTACCTTCTATCCCACACACATATTTAGCAGTACATAGCAGTTTATATTCTATTACAAAAATGAAGGTGACTGAGGATATTTTTTTTGATCATCCCTACCTTCCATGTAACATGAAAATGCTGCACTGTATAATGATAACAGGTATAACACAGTATACAACCTTCCAGCTCTTTAGACACCTGATTTAGCTGCCCTCACCAGCACTGAAGGAGTTACATATTTAGTTACAGATTTGGACTAACATCAGAAGAGAACGTAGCGGTGGCGTGTGGAACTTTATGCCGATTTGGGTTCCAGGAGATTCCGGGCTACAGTTTGTCCCGGTCAGGGTAAAACTCTCCCATAGAGATCCCTGCACCTAGGAAAGTCTAGTTTTCGACCGCAGTCCCAAAGTAAGTGTGTCTTTGTGTCTGTATTTTGTGTATCATTGTGTGTAAGTGAATTTATGCCGAATACATTACAATTTATTCAATTTTCTTGTTTTGCTCAATGAGTGATCCTGGTAAAAAGGTGTAAATAACCTGGTCTCCCGTGACAATATGCAAATTGTTTTGTATTTTGAGTCATCAGACCAAGCAGGTGAAATGTCATAATTTTGGTCTGCTTGTAATTGCATCAGTGCCATTTTTTCTCAGTTAGCCTTTACTCGCTGCGCCGCTCCTTCTCAGCCTTTTCTCGCTGCGCTGCGCCTTCTCAGCCTTTACTCGCTGCGCCGCTCCTTCTCAGCCTTTACTCGCTGTGCCGCGCCATCTCAGCCTTTACTCGCTGCGCCGCTCCTTCTCAGCCTTTACTCGCTGCGCCGCTCCTTCTCAGCCTTTACTCGCTGCGCCGCTCCTTCTCAGCCTTTACTCGCTGCGCCGCTCCTTCTCAGCCTTTACTCGCTGCGCCGCTCCTTCTCAGCCTTTACTTGCTGCGCCGTTCCTTCTCAGCCTTTACTCACTGCGCCCTTCCTTCTCAGCCTTTACTCGGTGCGCCGCTCCTTCTCAGCCTTTACTCGCTGCGCCGCTCCTTCTCAGCCTTTACTCGCTGCGCCGCTCCTTCTCAGCCTTTACTCGCTGCGCCGCTCCTTCTCGGCCTTTACTCGCTGCGCCGCTCCTTCTCGGCCTTTACTCGCTGCGCCGCTCCTTCTCGGCCTTTACTCGCTGCGCCGCTCCTTCTCGGCCTTTACTCGCTGCGCCGCTCCTTCTCGGCCTTTACTCGCTGCGCCGCTCCTTCTCAGCCTTTACTCGCTGCGCCGCTCCTTCTCAGCCTTTACTCGCTGCGCCGCTCCTTCTCAGCCTTTACTCGCTGCGCCGCTCCTTCTCAGCCTTTACTCGCTGCGCCCCTCCTTCTCAGCCTTTACTCGCTGCGCCGCTCCTTCTCAGCCTTTACTCGCTGCACTGCTCCTCCGGCTGTCACCAAAGCTATCAGGAAAAATCTTAGCCTTTTCTACCACCATCAGATTATATACTTGAATCTAGTCTATATAGCAATAAAGACTGAGCCAGGATACCTTGATTGGCCTTTGATACTATGGAGAAGACGTACCTTCAGGTTTCCTGGTCCCGGGATCCATGTTTTTTGAAACTAGTAAATATCCCACCATCTTCATTATTGCTTCTGCGTCTGCAAGAACAAACAGTTACCACTGTGATCCGTACAGAGACAATCTTCAGAGGAAGAAACAGATGGAAAAAAAACATTTCTAATAATATGCAGAATGTCATCTTTAAACTTATACTAATATTTTGCTTATTTCTCCTTTGAATAATATAGATGTAGCCAGGTCCCCTCCGGTCCCCCGGTGTTGCACCTATCCACTCCTTACCTCTGTTGCTGCAGGGGCTAGTGTGGGTGGTGACAGGTTCGCCCGAGGCTCCGGCGGCACTCTCTGCAGGGCGCCGCCAGTTTTGGGCAAGGTTGCGCAAGCGCAGGGAGCGCCAAGAGTTGCGGTGGCCATTTTGAGTGTTGCGCATGCGCAGTGTACTATGCGCATGTGGTGGCCCATAGGAATAGGCTCTGTGGGGACTACAAGCCCAATAGTGCTTAGGGGCAGGAGTACCACATGACACCAGGGAGCCAATCTTGCGGCCAGATCTCCTGCAGGAGGCGATACTATTTCACACTCTGAACCAGGAAGAGACAGTCGATGCTGGGACAGGATATGGGTTACAGCCGTGCGAGGTGTGTGGGTTACAGCCGTCCAAGGTGTGTGGGTTACAGCCGTGCGAGGTGTGTGGGTTACAGCCGTGCGAGGTGTGTGGGTTACAGCCGTGCGAGGTGTGTGGGTTACAGCCGTGCGAGATGTGTGGGTTACAGCCGTGCGATGTGTGTGGGGTACAGCCGTGCGAGGTGTGTGGGTTACAGCCGTGCGAGGTGTGTGGGTTACAGCCGTGCGAGGTGTGTGGGTTACAGCCGTGTGAGGTGTGTGGGTTACAGCCGTGCGAGGTGTGTGGGTTACAGCCGTGCGAGGTGTGTGGGTTACAGCCGTGCGAGGTGTGTGGGTTACAGCCGTGCGAGGTGTGTGGGTTACACCCGTGCGAGGTGTGTGGGTAGTTGTACCTCTTAGTTATTATAAAGCGGTTAAGATATATGTTGCAAGTAAAGATTATTGCAATTTTACTCTGTGTGTTAGTATTGTTAATTGATCCTGCGAGGGGCTCCACCCACTGCGCTGGGATCCCTCTCAGGAGCAGGCCCTGCACCAATACCGTTATTATTGCACCTCAGGCTCCCCGTGACGGAGGCTCAGGCTCCTTGTGAGCCAAAAGGTAAAGGCAGCACCAGTAGCCATCTTGTTTAGGGGGAAACAGGGCTACATATATCCACCATGTTGGAGCAAAATGGGGAAGAGAGTCTTGCAGCCGCCGCACCTGTAAGGTCAGTGAGGGATCCATGATCCAGCAGCGGATCAACGAGGGCTGAAGATTAGGATGATGGTGAAATATGGTCTATATCTTTATAGAGTGACATGACTACATTTAATGTCAAACATTGTTGGACAGGAACTGTTGTCTCGAAGAACTCGCAGAGGAAATGTTGAATGTGAGGTATACCCAACCACTGGTGGGACTACATGGTCCTGAATGTCACACCCTCCCTCAGTTACTGACCATATCCTTATTAATAACAAGGGACAACTTCATATTTTACATAAAAACGTTGAAACATAATTTGGTTTCTCTTATTTACCTTTCTTAGGATCACCGACAAATTTGGGAACATAATTTACTGGACGTGTCTGAACTGCATTCTCTGCAGAAAAGGACGAAAGATGTTAACGTACCTTCTATCCCACACACATATTTAGCAGTACATAGCAGTTTATATTCTATTACAAAAATGAAGGTGACTGAGGGTATTTTTTTTTATCATCCCTACCTTCCATGTAACATGAAAATGCTACACCGTATAATGATAACAGGTATAACACAGTATACAACCTTCCAGTTCTTTAGACACCTGATTTAGCTGCCCTCACCAGCACTGAAGGAGTTACATATTTACAACTCCCCTATAGGATATAAGTCACATCAACCTAAAGCTTAGGCATTAATGAAAAAAGTACGTGTTTCAAATAAGCACTAGTTATAGAGAAAGGAAACTTGCTTACCTGTGCTGTCCTTCTCACTAGGGAGCTGAAAGAAAGTGCAATTGGAGATGTAATTGTTATTAAAGTATTTAAATATGTGTAAACATAAAGTCCCTGGATATCCCCATCCTTACTGTATATCACATAATGTGGGGTCTTCTATGTGGCCTTTTCTACGAGCTTCAATGTTATTACTGCCAAATCAAACGTTTTGGCATGACCCTACCTGCCTCACAGTCTGACGTTTGTGTTATCACTGTATTCAGAAAGAGTTATCGCGAGTCAGGAACCGTGAGATAGGAAAATGCCAATACCGCTCGGGATAGCAGCTTCTTTGGCTGTGTCTTTTTCTAAGTCCTGCCACTGCGATCTCCCTGCACAGCTATTACAAGCGATCTCCCTGCACAGAGAGAGCTGCATCTCCCTGCGCAGCTCTTACAGGCGATCCCCCTGCACAGAGAGAGCTGCATCTCCATGCACAGCTCTTACAGGCGATGTCCCTGGACGGAGAGAGCTGCATCTCCCTGCACAGCTCTTACAGGCGATCTCCCTGCACAGAGAGAGCTGCATCTCCCTGCACAGCTCTTACAGGCGATCTCCCTGCACAGAGAGAGAGCTGCATCTCCCTGCACAGCTGTTACAGGCGACCTCCCTGCACAGAGAGAGCTACATCTCCCTGCACAGCTCTTACAGGCGATCACACTGTTTATATTTGATTTTTATAACACAGTCACAGGACCCGGTATGGGGTGCCGATATCTCCCTGCATTCTTTAATTGTCCCGCGTCTTGTGACCGGGAGATTTAAACTTTGCGGAGATTCTATGTTGTTTTTTAGGTTGCCCATTCATTGCATTGTACAGTAGCACTTAATGGGTATGGTTTACCACAGTCACAATCAATGGGTTTATTGGCAAGTGTAATCTATTGTACTGTTATGCCAATGTTATTTTATTGTCTATTTCTTTTGTTTTGCAAACAAATGGGCACACGTGCAATTAGACATTTTTAGCTACTGTACCAGCGCCTTTACACATTTGGATGTGTAATGATGGGGAGTAGGGGTTGGGGGTAGTTGTCCCAGGGAGGGTGTTTAGGTTTCCCGTGTGGGTATCGGGGGGGGGACAGGGGTTTAACCTTTTAATACTATAGCGGTTACTAACCGTTAAGGTTATTAAGGGCTTAGTTAGTTTTTAAAAACATTTTATTTTAATGTTGCAGTCCACAGAAGACGTAGAGGACACGGAGGAAGACAAAGATGGCCTTCATCATGGTAGGGGTAAGTACAGCTTTAATTTACTTTATGCTGACTTGATAATATTTTATTTTTAACAGACAAATGTACTATTATCAAGATCTGGATAGTAGGGATGTTGCCCACTGCTGTGCTGTATGTTTGGGGGGGGTGGGAGTGGGTGTTGGGGGCAGAGGAGGTGGGTTTTAGGGGGCCTATTCATTGCCATTTGGGTTATCTTTGCTACCATTGAGGGCATAGGTAACCACTCTAGCAATCAATGCGTGTCTTGGCTAGTATTGCTGCTTGTATTGTACATTATTTTAATGTTTATTGTGGGTAGAGGGGGTGGGTGAAGGTTACAGTTGCCTGTGGTGGGTGTTTATGCCTGCTGGGTGGATAGCAGGAGGGGTTAACCCCTTCATTATCTTAGCGGTATTAACCGCTAAGTTAATGAAGACGTTAACTTCTCCTGCAATCAACCCGGTAGGCATAAACACCCACCACAGGCAACTGTAACCTTCACCCACCACCTCTACCCACAATAAATCGGGCACTAGTGTGACAGTCATGGGGTAACCAGGCCATAATTAAAGGTCTTATGCCCGGCTGGTTACCTCTGAGCCGTATTGGGGAGATTAGAGTGTCAGCTCTTGAACCTCGTCATGGCACATGCATTGTATTGTAATAAAGAATGTATGTGTGTTTTACCTTTCCAGGAGTGCTACCCAGTGGAGATTCTCAGGCTGTGAGTTTAAGGGGGGTTTTGCGGTGAAAGTGTTGTCTGATTGTGTCTAGGTTGAAAGGGTCCAGAGCTGCTGGCCACCCCAAAAATGTGTCAGGGAATCAAGTCAGATTCCCGGAGACATGAAGACACGGACCTCCGGGCAGAATACTACCTGGAAATCAATTTCGCGACTCACCGACAGGTTTCCCTGCTTCAGCACAGAGCAGAAAGGTAAATGAGGGCATAGGGATATGTGTATCCTGGGTACAGTCAGGGGTCCCTAGGTTAATGGGAGTCCCCCAGTATATGCCCCAATCAGCAGAACAATGTATAGAGGTTCTGGGGGTCCCCCACTATCGGTAAGGTTGCCAGCTGATTTTATGTCCAAGTCCCTTTGTGTTTAGAAAAGTAACTCTGGGATTGAACCTAAACGTTATTTTGTTCAACTTTTAAAGCATTTTCTTATAGGAGGGCCTAGGAGCGCTGAAACTGAACGCGCGCGTCTTTTAAGTCAAAGCTAAGAAAAGAGGGGCAGACGAAATTGGGAAACATTTTTTTTTCTGACATTGTGTATAATGGTCCCACTTTTCGGGGGGCAAATTCCTAGAAGAGAACGTAGCAGTCGCGGCTGGAACTACACGCCGAAAAGAGTACCAGGACGTTTGGTGCTATCTCCCGGTCAAGGGATTTTTGCATCTCCAGTTAGTTTGTTTTTCCATTGTATATGGTAATTCACTGTGTGTGCGTCTGTTTCCAAGGAACAAATTACAGTTTGTTTTACCTCCTTGTTTAGCTCAGTGAATGATCCCGGTTTAAAAGGTGTAAATCCCCGGTCTCCCGTGACAACTAGGTATTTAACCCCTTCATTACCTTAGTGCAGCGTTGCGCAAACTGGGGGGGCGCGAGACTGAGTGCGGGGGGCGCAGGGTTTACAGAGGCCCCGCGCTCTTCCCGAAGACACTTAAATTAATTGCCGGAGGAGCGCTAGGGCCTATGTAAACTGCACTTACCTTGTCTCCGGTGGCTTCTCACATTCGTCGCCATGGCAACACGGCATTAAATGGCGCCAGAGCTGACGCTGGTGAGGGGACCACTGGCCAGGGGTGCAGGGAAAAAATGTTTGTACCCCCCTGCCTTAGCGGTTGGCCACTAAGGTTAGAGCTGGAGCACACTTGTGGCTTCGCGACGTGCGTGGCTGCGTGCACGTGCGCGAGCCTCCGTCTGCTGGGCGATGTGTGATCACCCCAGCAGACAGAATGATCCGTCACACCATGCCCCCACGTGACACGCTCAGCCTCCTACCCTGAGGGAGCAGGAAGCAAGGGTCCCTCTTGGCATCTCAAGCAACAGAGACGCCCCCTCCCCAAAACAAGGGGCTGCAATAAAGTTGTGTGTGACAGCCTGTGATTGCCTGAGACATAGGACACTGACAAATAATTGCACAGTCACAGGATAATCATGTGTGAGCAGCGGGGACCGGGGGGTGTGAGCAGCGGGGACCGGGGTGTGTGAGCAGCGGGGACCGGGGGGGTGTGAGCAGCGGAGACCGGGGGGTGTGAGCAGCGGGGACCGGGGGGTGTGAGCAGCGGGGACCGGGGGGTGTGAGCAGCGGGGACCGGGGGGATGTGAGCAGTGGGGACCGGGAGGTGTGAGCAGCGGGGACCGGGGTGTGTGAGCAGCGGGGACCGGGGGGTGTGTGAGCAGCAGGGACCGCGGGGTGTGAGCAGCGGGGACCGGGGGGTGTGAGCAGCGGGGACCGGGGTGTGTGAGCAGCGGGGACCGGGGGGTGTGAGCAGCGGGGACCGGGGATTGTGAGCAGCGGGGACCGGGGATTGTGTGATAAGCGGGGACCGGGGGGTTTGAGCAGCGGGGACCGGGGATTGTGGGATAAGCGGGGACCCGGGGGTGTGAGCAGCGGGGACCGGGGGGGTGTGAGCAGCGGGGACCGGGGGGTGTGAGCAGCGTGGACCAGGGGGTGTGAGCAGCGGGGACCGGGGGGTGTGAGCAGCGGGGACTGGGGGGTCTGAGAGCGGGGACCGGGGGGTGTGAGCAGCGGGGACCGGGGGGTGTGAGCAGCAGGGACCGGGGGGTGTGATCAGCGGGGACCGGGGGTGTGAGCAGCGGGGACTGGGGGGGGTGAGCAGCTGGGACCGGGGTGTGTGTGAGCAGCGGGGACCGGGGGGGTGTGAGCAGCGGGAACCGGGGGGTGTGAGCAGCGGGGACCGGGGGGTATGAGCAGCGGGACCGGGGGGATGTGAGTAGCGGGGACCGGGGGGAGTGAGCAGCGAGGACAGGGGGGAGTGAGCAGCGGGACCCGGGGGAGTGAGCAGCGGGGTCCGAGGGGAGTGAGCAGCGGGGACCGGTGGTGTGAGCAGCGGGGACGGAGGTGTGAGCAGCGGGGACCTGGGGGTGTGAGCAGCGGGGACCGGGGTTGTGTGAGCAGCGGGGACCGGGGGGAGTTAGCAGCGTAGACCGGGGGGAGTGAGCAGCGGGGACCGGGGTGTGTGAGCAGCGGGGACCGGGGGGGTGTGAGCAGCGGAGACCGGGGGGTGTGAGCAGCGGGGACCGGGGGGTGTGAGCAGCGGGGACCGGGGGGTGTGAGCAGCGGGGACCGGGGGGATGTGAGCAGTGGGGACCGGGAGGTGTGAGCAGCGGGGACGGAGGTGTGAGCAGCGGGGACCTGGGGGTGTGAGCAGCGGGGACCGGGGTTGTGTGAGCAGCGGGGACCGGGGGGAGTTAGCAGCGTAGACCGGGGGGTGTGAGCAGCGGGGACCGGGGTGTGTGAGCAGCGGGGACCGGGGGGGTGTGAGCAGCGGAGACCGGGGGGTGTGAGCAGCGGGGACCGGGGGGTGTGAGCAGCGGGGACCGGGGGGTGTGAGCAGCGGGGACCGGGGGGATGTGAGCAGTGGGGACCGGGAGGTGTGAGCAGCGGGGACCGGGGTGTGTGAGCAGCGGGGACCGGGGGGTGTGTGAGCAGCAGGGACCGCGGGGTGTGAGCAGCGGGGACCGGGGGGTGTGAGCAGCGGGGACCGGGGTGTGTGAGCAGCGGGGACCGGGGGGTGTGAGCAGCGGGGACCGGGGATTGTGAGCAGCGGGGACCGGGGATTGTGTGATAAGCGGGGACCGGGGGGTTTGAGCAGCGGGGACCGGGGATTGTGGGATAAGCGGGGACCCGGGGGTGTGAGCAGCGGGGACCGGGGGGGTGTGAGCAGCGGGGACCGGGGGGTGTGAGCAGCGTGGACCAGGGGGTGTGAGCAGCGGGGACCGGGGGGTGTGAGCAGCGGGGACTGGGGGGTCTGAGAGCGGGGACCGGGGGGTGTGAGCAGCGGGGACCGGGGGGTGTGAGCAGCAGGGACCGGGGGGTGTGATCAGCGGGGACCGGGGGTGTGAGCAGCGGGGACTGGGGGGGGTGAGCAGCTGGGACCGGGGTGTGTGTGAGCAGCGGGGACCGGGGGGGTGTGAGCAGCGGGAACCGGGGGGTGTGAGCAGCGGGGACCGGGGGGTATGAGCAGCGGGACCGGGGGGATGTGAGTAGCGGGGACCGGGGGGAGTGAGCAGCGAGGACAGGGGGGAGTGAGCAGCGGGACCCGGGGGAGTGAGCAGCGGGGTCCGAGGGGAGTGAGCAGCGGGGACCGGTGGTGTGAGCAGCGGGGACGGAGGTGTGAGCAGCGGGGACCTGGGGGTGTGAGCAGCGGGGACCGGGGTTGTGTGAGCAGCGGGGACCGGGGGGAGTTAGCAGCGTAGACCGGGGGGAGTGAGCAGCGGGCCCGGGGGAGTGAGCAGCGGGACCGGGGGAGTGAGCAGCGGGACCGGGGGGATGTGAGCAGCGGGGACCGGAGGTGTGAGCAGAGGGGACCGGGGGGTGTGAGCAGCGGGGACCGGGGGTATGTGAGCAGCGGGGACCGGGGGGAGTTAGCAGCGGGGACCGGGGGGTGTGAGCAGCGTGGACCAGGAGGTGTGAGCAGCGGGGACCGGGGGGTGTGAGCAGCGGGGACTGGGGGGTCTGAGAGCGGGGACCGGGGGGTGTGAGCAGCGGGGACTGGGGGGTCTGAGAGCGGGGACCGGGGGGTGTGAGCAGCGGGGACCGGGGGGGTGTGAGCAGCGGGAACCGGGGGGTGTGAGCAGCGGGGACCGGGGGGTATGAGCAGCGGGACCGGGGGGATGTGAGTAGCGGGGACCGGGGGGAGTGAGCAGCGAGGACAGGGGGGAGTGAGCAGCGGGACCCGGGGGAGTGAGCAGCGGGGTCCGAGGGGAGTGAGCAGCGGGGACCGGTGGTGTGAGCAGCGGGGACGGAGGTGTGAGCAGCGGGGACCTGGGGGTGTGAGCAGCGGGGACCGGGGTTGTGTGAGCAGCGGGGACCGGGGGGAGTTAGCAGCGTAGACCGGGGGGAGTGAGCAGCGGGCCCGGGGGAGTGAGCAGCGGGACCGGGGGAGTGAGCAGCGGGACCGGGGGGATGTGAGCAGCGGGGACCGGAGGTGTGAGCAGAGGGGACCGGGGGGTGTGAGCAGCGGGGACCGGGGGTATGTGAGCAGCGGGGACCGGGGGGAGTTAGCAGCGGGGACTGTGGGGGTGTGAGCAGTGGGGACTGGGGGGAGTGAGCAGCGGGAACCAGGGGTGTGAGCAGCGGGGACCGGGGGTGTGAGCAGCGGGATGCAGGGGGGTATGAGCAGCGGGGACCGGGGGGAGTGAGCAGCGGGGACCGGGGGTGTGAGCAGCGGGGACCAGGGGGAGTGAGCAGTGGGGACCGGAGGTGTGAGCAGCGGGGACTGGAGGTGTGAGCAGCGGGGACCAGGGGGTAAAAGCAAATAGTAATCTTTTTTTCTGCCCCAGTTCCTATTGCGCACAGTCCCGTCCCCCACCCCCCGTCCCAATTTCATCAGGTGGCAATATCAGACCCTGCGAGTTGCAGCCGCGATGTGTATCTCGGAGCTACTAGAATAGCTCGAATTTCAAGAAACTGTGAGTTTGAGCATTTTATGAGCTCTCGCACGGTTTGTCTTTGCGGGAGCGCGACGGATCGGGAAGAAGC
>NC_134483.1:545277578-545322578 GCF_040206685.1 Ascaphus truei
CCCCTGCATCCAGTGTCGGGGTTGACGGCCCCTCCAAGTATCACAGTACCAGAGGATTTGCCTGGACACCACAAACAGATAAGACAAAACAAATGGTTATTGCTGTTGCTAAAAGACTGTGCTGTATCTTGTGACCCTAAATGAAAGAGCATTGTTTTAAGCTGGGGAACCAGTTTAGTTGGCCAGCAGCTGTTAGAGAGACTAATTCTGATGTGTAGTTAGATCCCTGAAAGGGATAGGATTTTGCTTATATGATTTTGGTTTTATTTCTTGAAATAACAGTGTGGGAAATATTGTAACACTGAAATGTGTGAACTGCTGAATGAAAGTATCTGAGTACCTCTAACCTTCACATGTTAAAGCTGCAGTACCTTACTTGGATGAAAATAAAGCAGGCAGAAGCAGCATAATACTTTGCATGATCCTGTTTGTTGTATAATTAACCCTAGAAGACTGTGTCGGGAAGAACCCAGACAGACGTCAGCACTACAAAAGAGGGGCGTTTGTCACATATGGTGGAGAATGCGGGTCGACACTAAAAAGTCTGTGGGTTTGCAAATAAATGCGGGGCTTTAAAATGGCTGCCCAGCTGAACTAAAGTACAGATGCTATGAGTGAAGTCTGTCCCACTGTGTATATCAGTTGTGCTTCTAGCATACACAGAGAATGTGAGAAGTGTGGATGCAATAGCACCCTGAACCCAAACAGAAAACCAAAATGTTTTGCTGAAGAAAAATTTTTTTTTTTGCATCTAGCAAGTGCTGTTTGTAAAGCTAATGCCTTTTTGCTGAAGTGAGTGAATTTGCAGCTAGCAAGTGCTGTATGTAAGTTGCTGAAGTGAGTGAAATTGCAGCTAGCAAATTGTCTCTGCCGGGTTTATAAAATGGCCGACGTGGAATGTTTGTTTTGCAATGCACGTAATCTTGAAAAACAGTGTCCCTTCAGGCCATACGATGATGATGACGACGACTCGTATGTGGCCCCGGGAGGTGAGCCGTACCCACAGATGAATTTAGTATGCTGGGCCTGTCGTGAAGTAGGTCACATGGAAGATGTGTGTCCCAAAATTTTCAAAGACAAACAGCTGCAAAAGCAAGCAACGCCCTGTGAGTGCAAGCAAGATGTGGAAGCTACCAGTGAGTGTGTGCCCAGTACCACTGATATCTCTGGAGCTAATAAAGCAAAAAGAAAGAAGAAGAAAAAGAAAACTGTTCCTCAAGTCACAGGGGAAGTGACCGAGCCACTTGAACCTGTGCTGTCAGCACACGCGTCAGAAAGGTGCCGAGATGTGCTGCAGACCGGAGTGACCGGCAGAATTGTCACGGGAACAGTGGCAAAGGAAAAGGAGGAACAAAGGGAAGCTGAATCCTTGAACCAGGATAAAGAGGCTTTGGTTTCTGCACTCCAAGCTGCCCGCCATAATTATGAAGTCCTGTGGCAGGATTTGGTGAAGGAGCGAGAATGGAGCAAGAAGGAGCGAGAATGTTGGATGAAAGAGCGAGAATCGAACGCCGAATTACAGAGGTGTATACTTCCAGCTTTACAGGAGTACGAGGCTTTGAAGAAAACAGAGTCTCTCTTACGGAGTGTGCTGGAAGAGGTGACGACTAGTCTGGAAAAGGCCAACACCGTAATTGCTATCCTAAAACAGAAATACGGGAAGGCTCTACAAGAGGTTCACGCGCTCAGCACAGAGGTGCAAAACTCACGCCTGGAGGGCCACGGTCTGAACGCAGAGCTGGGAATGTTGAAGCAAACCCATGAGATTGCCCTGAGTGAGTTAGAGACTGTAAAGCAAGAAAATGAGACACTGAAATTGGAAAATTCAGATTTGACTGACCAAGCAGAAAAAGTAAAGAAACAGTTGACTCAGGAAAAATTAGAAGTGCAGGAAGCACTACAGAATGCATTGATGCACACTCAGAGCCAGCACCAGGAAGAAATGGATGCTCTGAGAACAGAATTGCGACATGTATGCACAAAACAGAATTCTCTCGTGGAGGAACTTAACGTTTTGAAAAAGGAGAAAAGCATTAGAATAATTCAGAAGCACTGCAAAGCTCTTATCCAAGGAAGAAGGGAAAGAGAAAATTATCGGCGTAAACGCGCCGCAACTATCATCCTACAGGCTGCCTACAGAGGGATGAAAATTCGTCAGTTTAATCGCCGGAATAAAGTAGCCTGTGTACTTCAATCATTCTACCGTGCCCGCATGGTACGAAACAGGTTCCTCATTATGAAAGGAGCAACTATAAAGATCCAGTCTCTGACTAGGATGACACAGAACAGGATTCACTATCAAACCCTGAGAAATGCGTCACTGGTTATACAGCGGTATTTCCGCCTTAATAAATGTAGGCCTCAGGAAAGAGAGGCCCAACACTACATGCCTGCCAGCTGCAAAGGTAAAATGCCACAGGGTACAGCCGGAGTTAGTGAGCGCCCCATCAAGGTAATCAGTGCTTCATCTTCTAAGTACCATATAATTGCCCCAGAGGGGAAATCCCAAATCTCTGAGAGTGATGGTCTTGAGAAAATACATGGCAGTAAGAAGTACCATAAAGGTTCAAAGGTTGCAAAGCAAAAGCGACGAAGGTCAACGCTGGCCTTGAATTTTTCCGGATCTTGCCACTCTGGGCCACAATATAAAGACAAAGACTATCCGGCCCCAGAGTTCCGTCAGAAGCTAAAGAAACAGTCCAGTCATTTGCAGTTTGCAGCGGCCTATGAAATAAAGTCAGGAAATGTAATGGACTGGAAGTCAAAGAAAAAAAAAAAATGTGTTTGGGGAATTGACCGATATTTTTTTTTGTTATTACACGTGTGGACTATGTCACGGACACTTAACTATGCAAATAAGCTATTGTAGTTAAGGTATATTAGGCCTCTAGAATATGCATTTTGTCAATATTACAATGTTATACTGTATTGGTTCTCTGTGTTGAAAATGTAGCTAAACTACAAATTAATATACAGGGTTGATGGCCCTTTTTGTTGGTAAATATATGAGATTCATATTCTAGAGTAGAAAAACCCAGGGAGGTAATAGAAATTGTCTGGTTTTGTGAATATATTTAGCATATCCTGGGTTGTAAGAATGTGTGCTAGACATTTATTTTTCAAAATAGTTCTCTAATATAGAGCAACAAAATATGTTTGCCAAGTATAGTCTCTTATGACAATAACTATTGTCCATAATTGCCGTGGAAAAAAAAGTTAATATTCGTGTCATGTGAATACTTAATGTTGTACTGAGGATTTAGCTCAAGTATTTCAGGTAGGACGCTCACCCCAGTGAGGTCCATGGCCGCTCACCCCAGTAGGTGTGAGCTGGGGAGGGGGATATGTGACATAGTCCAAAGATGTTAGGCAGCTTTCTGCCCCGTTTTAGGTCAGAAAGTGCAGGAATAGTTAAAAATGATCCATTCCACAGCTTCCCATTAACTCAGACTGCTGGATGGAAAATCCAGACCACAGATTACAATGGCTCTAGTTCTCCCTCACCTGCTCTTCTAATCACATGCACAGGTACTTAGAGCAGAGAGGTTTTGCATTTCACTCTCTCTCCTTAGAGCCTGGAGGCTGGGGGTATCGCTGCTCCCCTGCATCCAGTGTCGGGGTTGACGGCCCCTCCAAGTATCACAGTACCAGAGGATTTGCCTGGACACCACGAACAGATAAGACAAAACAAATGGTTATTGCTGTTGCTAAAAGACTGTGCTGTATCTTGTGACCCTAAATGAAAGAGCATTGTTTTAAGCTGGGGAACCAGTTTAGTTGGCCAGCAGCTGTTAGAGAGACTAATTCTGATGTGTAGTTAGATCCCTGAAAGGGATAGGATTTTGCTTATATGATTTTGGTTTTATTTCTTGAAATAACAGTGTGGGAAATATTGTAACACTGAAATGTGTGAACTGCTGAATGAAAGTATCTGAGTACCTCTAACCTTCACATGTTAAAGCTGCAGTACCTTACTTGGATGAAAATAAAGCAGGCAGAAGCAGCATAATACTTTGCATGATCCTGTTTGTTGTATAATTAACCCTAGAAGACTGTGTCGGGAAGAACCCAGACAGACGTCAGCACTACAAAAGAGGGGCGTTTGTCACAATATATACTTGTATATATATATATATATATATATATATATATATATATATATATATAGAGAGAGAGAGAGATACAGTATATACACACACATGATGAACCAATATACAAATAAATGTAGAAGGGTTATCAAAACCATACTGTCCTACAAACAACACTTCTCCATACAGACACACTACATTACAATGAATTTCCTTTAATAATCCTAACTGATCTTACAATCTAAATCATCACATGACAATGAAACACCTCACATTCCAATCCATACATTGCATTTACATTGTATAAATGATGCATAAAATCTATGCACCATATACATTCTGCAAATGAATGTTAACAATATCATTGCAAGCTAAATACAAACACTTCCAAACAAGTCAACTATTTTAACCAATCAAGTAAACAAAAATCAATTAGCAATCATTATTTACATCCCTAAACAATTGACAGTCCATCCCGAACAATGAAACAATTAACTAATTCACGCCTCGAGCAGAACAATTCAGCATGTGAAAAAATATACAAAGAGCCAACCGGAATACAAACTTTAAAACCAAGGCTAGCCCTGACCTCCCTCAAACACACAATACAGTACAATATCAACAATGACATCTATCTAATTTTAAAATACTTTAAACACACATTTAAGCATAGCTGCATAGTCAAATTAATTTAAAACACATCAAATCAAGCTTTTAAAACAACATCATTTCTTACCCTGTATGTATATATCTCTCTAGACATATATACATACATACAGTGGCAAGAAATGATATACCACAAAAAAAAAATACACATGTTTAAAAAGCTTTTAAAAAAATTAACAAGTTAAATAAAATACATTTCTTTAGTTCACTTACCATTACTTGCCCCCACCGACTCCCGTTGCGCAGCTTACTCACGAACCAATCCACGAACAGGAACCCATAAAATAAAAAACCATAAAATAATAAACATTAAACTAAAAATCCAAATCAATCCACGGGTCTTCTACTTGTAATCCATCTTTATCTTCATCTGTATTCTTCTTTCTTCTATCTTCTTCCGGGTGGGGCGGGGTCTTCTTTCCATCTGCGGCCACGCCCTGGTCTTCTTTCTTCCACGGAGGTCCTTCCTTCGCGGCGTCTGGCTTCAAAATGAGACGACATAGACTTTTAAAGGCCTATGATGTCACAGTTTCATCATATGGTTCCCACGGCCCTGATTGGGCCGTGAAAACCATGTGTTTTGGCCGATAAAAATTAAAATGATGACGTCACTTAAAGGCAATGACAGCACAGCCAATCAGAATGGCTTTGCTTCAATTGCCTTTAAGATGACGTCATGAAAAGACACATGGCCGCCCTCACATGGTATGGTAGCCAATCAGAGCGTATATACCATGTGACAGAGGCTTGGGGGGGAAAAGGATGTGACGCACTACAGCCAATCAGAGTAGGGATGGAGTTCCCATGCTCTGATTGGCTCTAGTACCATGCGACAAGCTTTCAATGACGTCACATCCTTTTCCCCCCCAAGCCTCTGTCACATGGTATACTAGAGCCAATCAGAGTAGGGATGGAGTTCCCACGCTCTGATTGGCTACCATACCATGTGAGGGCGGCCATGTGTCTTTTCATGACGTCATCTTAAAGGCAATTGAAGCAAAGCCATACTGATTGGCTGTGCTGTCATTGCCTTTAATTGACGTCATCATTTTTATTTTTATCGGCCAAAACACATGGTTTTCACGGCCCAATCAGGGCCGTGGAACCATATGACGAAAATGTGACGTTATAGGCCTTTAAAAGCCTATGTCGTCTCATTTTGAAGCCAGACGCCGCGGAGGAAGGACCTCCGGGGAATAAAGAAGACCAGGGCGTGGCCGCAGATGGAAAGAAGACCCTGCCCCGCCCGGAAGATAGAAGAAAGAAGAATACAGATGAAGATAAAGATGGGTTACAAGTAGAAGACCCGTGGATTGATTTGGATTTTTAGTTTAATGTTTATTATTTTATGGTTTTTTATTTTATGGGTTCCTGTTCGTGGATTGGTTCGTGAGTAAGCTGCGCAACGGGAGTCGGTGGGGGCAAGTAATGGTAAGTTGCTGGCGACGGACACTTCGCATTGATGAGGTCAGTAGTATTTTATTTATTTTAATATGCTAGTTAATGTTTTTAATAATGGGCAATTAATCTATTATCCATATCTGGATAATAGTTATTTTGCACATTATTGTACTGTAGGTGTTGGGGGTATGTATTGAATGTATAGGCCAGGTTTATTTTTTTTACATTCAGGGTTTGTTCCGTGGTTCCGCGTGAGACCTCTGGAGACCACGGGTATCTCACGGGATACTCGGGTATCTCACGGGTATCAGGCTGGTGGTTCTACGAGTGACACATGCGGGGATGATGATGTGTGGTCCCACTTCTGTGGGGGCACTGCAGACCCGTAGTCTGCGGGGATGAAGCTGTGTGGTCCCACTTCTGTGGGGGCACCGCCGACCCGTAGGTGTGGGGATGATGATGTGTGGTCCCACTTCTGTGGGGGCACCGCGGACCCGTAGTGAGCACCCGTGAGTTCCCCAGACCCCCGTGGGAACCACCCGAGGCTCCACAGACACCTGTGGGTCTGATCCGGGGCTCCCAGACATCCTTGGGCCTACTCTTGTTTAGCAGCAATGTCGTGTACCTCATCATGTGCATGAAATGCCCAGGGGGCTGCTACTACATAGGTGAGACAGGACAGGGGCTAAACAAGAGAATGAACCTGCATCGCCACAGCATCACACGCGGAACAAGAGACAGTCCTGTTGGCGAACATTTCTCTGACTCTGGCCATAAGATGAACGATCTGAGGGTTGCCATACTCAAAGGTAATCTTAAAACCCCGAAAGAGAGACGGTTGCATGAATACAAATTTATGCAACTGTTCGGGACACTTAGCAGTGGCCTAAACAGAGATCGAAATTTTATGAGTCATTACTGACACTAGCGAACTCTCTTCCCATGAGCGCTAAAGGCCATGTCTGTACATACTGTGCTATATGTATGCACACACAGCTGTCTCTCACACATACTAATACTCCTTATTTTTCCATCCATATACACAAATAAGGACCACATAGTATCCACACACACTTTTAGTTGTGCTACAAACTCTCACATTTCCACACCCACCCACACCATTTATATCCCTCTCACTCCACACACACCTTGTGTAGAGCACTGTTTATACTGTGGGCTCTCCATTCATTTTTATTCACACTGATACACATACACACTCTTTCTTCACTTTCTTTCAGTTACCCTTTGACACCTCTAGCCATAAAACACATCCACACGGGGGAAGGAACAGCACAGATAACATTCCAAGAGACACTGTTTTTAAGTTATCCTTGCTTCATTCATTGTAACATCGCCGGAAGAAGAGATCAGTGTATCTCGAAAGCTCGCACAAATAAAAGCATTTCGTTAGCCACAGAACGGTATCATCTATTTATTTTTTGATTATATATATATATATATATATATATATATATATATATATATATACTGTATATGTATATACTGTATATGTATATACTGTATATGTATAGGGATTGTTATTATATATATATACTGTATTATATATCTACATTTATTTGTATATTGGTTCATCATGTGTGTGTACATACTGTGTGTATATATATATATATATATATATATATACACACACACACACACACACACACACACACACACACACACACACACACACACACACACACACACACACACACACACACACACACACACACACACACACACACATATATATATATATATACTGTATATGTATATATATATATATATATATATATATATATATATATATATATATATATATATACTGTATATGTATATACTGTATATGTGTAGGGATTGTTATTATATATATAGTTTAGGACTTGCGGGGGGGGTTGCGGGTGCACTTAACCCCTTCACGACCGTAGCAGTTAATACCGCTACGGTCGTGAAGGGGTTAAGTGAACCCGCTACCACCCCGCAAGCCCTAAACAACCACCGTTGGGGCTAATACCCCCTTCACCCACCCCCACTACCCAAAATAAAAAAAATTCACACACAGCAGCAGCACAATTAATAAATAAATCTAAATAAATAAATAAATAAATTAATATAAATAAATACATTTAAAATACATTTTTATTCATAGTGTAGATGTGCAGAGGGTCTCCGGAGCTGAACCGCTGTGGTTTTAGGTCTGGGGACCCCCTGCGCCCCGAGATACAGGCCCCTTTAGGGGGTGACGGTATCCCTCTTCTTGGTTTACAGGCCACGGTCACGTGATCGGGACCTTTAAATGCAGAGGGATACCGGCACCTCATAAAGGGGGCTGTATCTCGGGGAGCAGGGGGTCCCCCGACCTGAAACCAATGCAGTTCAGCTCCGGAGACCCCCTGCACATGTACACTATGAATAAAAATGTATTTTAAATAATTTTTAATGTGCCGATGATTGCGCAGAGAGAGCAGCGGTTCTCTCTATGCTGCAAACACATCTCGCCAGGGGATGGCCTATAGTATCATTGATGTGCATATACAGTACTGTTTGTGTATGTTAGGGGTTATAGGGGTTGTTGTTATACAGTATATACTGTATATATACAGTATATACTGCATTACAATTCATGAATTTCTCGGCTTCAAAGACTACAGCTCGCAAACGCCCCCATGCATTTTTACACGGCATTGCAGTATTGCAGCCAGCGGGGATAAAATGCTTAAATCACAGCCGCGATATAACGCTATATACCCCGGGAGAAAACGACACAAAACCGCAGATAACCGGGATACTCCGAAATTCGAGGAGCTAGCCAAGTAAGAATAAAGTTGGTCGGTAGTGTATGTGTGTGTGTATACATATAGTTATACAGCTCAACCCCGTTATAAGGCGATCTGTTACAACGCAAATCCGCTTATAGCGCGATGCGAGCGCGGCTCCTAATTTTTGTATTTATGAAAACTTTGCAACACGATTATTGGGGTCTTAAAAACTCAATTGTACATTATTTCTATCGCGATCCGCTTATAGCGCAATGTGATTCTTTGGACCCCAAGCACAGCGTTATAATGGGGTTGAGCTGTATATATATATATGTCCCAGGCTCCCTTACTTCAGATGCCGGCGGAAGGTGCGCTGGTGCATCCGACTAGTGCCGGTGTGTGTGGGAGCTGGGCCAGACTGTCGGGGGTATAAGAAGGGCGACTGAGTCTCCAGCGGCTCCCGTAGCAGGGCGCCGCCATCTTGCGCACAGTCGCCAAGCGCAGATGAAGCTGCAGGATGGCCATTAGCCAGAGAATGCTCCGCCGGGACTAAAGCCCACAGCATGCATAGGGGCAGGTAGTCAGGTGCACCTGAATAGCCAATATGGCTGCAGCTTCCCTTGCAAGGGGGATATAGATACATTTAGCACACGAGGACCACACCAGTTGGAGCTGGGACAAGGTCAGGGTAGGAGGTATGTGTAGGTTTCTGTGGCACCTGCACTAGGCCAGAGACCCCATGTTAGGCCCCAGCTAGGCCCCGACTCCCCTGAGCTTGTGGTTGCTGCAGGGACAGGCCCATAGGTAGGGACACTGCCCTGTAGAACCATAGCAAAGGGATCAAGACATGACGTGGCTATATCCTGTCCTCAGGTGGTCTGGGACCAGACACCTGCGACCACAGAGACTTTTAAGGTGGTACCATCCACGTGGGACCCATCCAACTTAGAGGTGGAGGCTTCGCAGAGGACTCCATGGATCCTATTTTCCACAGCATGTCCGGGTGTGGGATCACCCGGCAGGTACCCATCTCTGCAAGTGCACCAACAAACACTTTAGAGGGCAGCACTGTACCACACATTAGGTGGGGTATTACATTGTGGACGCCAGGGGGGTTGGGTGCCCAAGGGCACCTTCAGTACTTTGGGGACTGTGTTTCAGGTAGGGGGACAGAGGGTTGGTGGGTACAGCAGTGCGTGGCCAGGTGATGGTGGTGTATGTATATAGTTCATAGAAGTTCATGCAGTAAAGATGTTATCATTTCACTAAGTGTGTGGTTTATTGCATGTGGGTCCGGTAATGGGGTTATTCTACATAATAAAATCCTGTACAGATGGAGGCGCTAATGAGCATTGACCCAGGTACACAGCAGGCTCCCAGCACCGACGTCTCTGGACTCCTGTGAGCCACAGGTATTGCACCCTACACATACATACCGTAGTCACACATCTTTCAGGGGGTGGGGGAAGTGCTACAATTGGAGGCGCTGCTGAGATCTCAGCCCTGGGGTGCCCTACTCAGCAGTTCTAAATTAGTGAACCAATCAGACTCACCATGTTTACGGCCTCGCAACAAAAAGGCCTTAGAGCTCGAAGAACCTCCGGGACACGTGGTCGCAGTGGGAGGGGAGGAGTCCCCGCCCTCACCTAAATGTTCGCTGCCCACGACCAAGTAAAAAGATCCCCTGGCGTGGGCAATGTCAGGATCAGCAGCAGAAAGTATGACCCTGCTTGTCAGTGGAGTGTAGTGTTGCGGGCCACCGAGCAACAGACGTGACCCAAAGATGCCCCTCGGGTTATATACCTGCCAGAGACTTTACCGCAGGGGTGTTTGCTTATATAACCTGGGATGGCCTCCCCTCATAATACCTCCCCTCCTGAACCCTCCACAAGGGTTTTCCCTCCGATCCAGGTTCCCCCCTCACCTAACAATCTTGGGGTGTGGAGGACCATAAATTTGGCCACCAGTACTCCAGCCAGACCTGACGTACCCTATCCCGGGTACATTCACTTCAAATACCCTGCACGGAGCCACCATCTGGGCCGGGAGTCCCCCAAAGTCACCTTCCCCTAGCCTACAGATCTACACCGGTCAGTAGCCCAGGGCCTGGAACCGATAGTCGCTTAACAAGTGGCAGCTCCATACTGGGTGTGACTCAACCACAGCTAGTGGAAGCCCTAATTATGTCTTCCCAAGCGCAAAATTACAGGAAACTAACGGCTTTCTCTGGGACGACACCTACCCTCGTGGGAGAAGAAGAGATCGATTCCTGGAGGGAACACACCCTCAAGGTGCATGACTAATGGCCATACTCCAAAGCAGTGAAACGACAGAGGATAATGGAGAGCCTCCGACCTCCAGTATGCACGATGATCAGTATGCAACGCGATCAAAATGCCGACCTCTCGGCTCACCGGATAGTGGATCTGCTAGTGCGTATCTACGGAAAGGATGAAGATGAGAGCGAACTGTGGTCCCGATATTACATCCTCAGACAAAAGGATGGAGAAGACCTGTCCATCTTTATTCAACGGATCTAGCTGGTTCTCTGGAAGCTGCGAACCCCAACATACTCCCTGCCTCAATGGTGGATGAGTACCGGCACAAACAATTCCTTAGAGGAGCAATCCCCAACCATCACATAGTGATCATGAGCAGGTGCTCTCTACTACAAGGACCTGCCCCTACCTTCGAGGAACTCTTGGGGTTAGTAAAGGGGCATGAAGCATATACACGTATATGCTTACTTCCCCAAAGAACAAAGAACCTCTCAAGGGTGAACAAAAGGGAGCATATGCTCTGAAAGCCAAGGAACCATATAGTATGGAGGAGGAATCTCAAGCCAAGCCACCTTCCGTCAAGTCCAAATCGTTAGGGAGAATATCCCCTACACATCAGTGGCTTCATCTGCTACAGCTGTGGTTGGAAGGGCCACTTCTCCAAGGAATGCCCTGAGAAAGAAAAAAAAAACTAAGAATTTCCACCCTAACATAATGATCTGTGGGGTTCAGATGGCCGAAACACCTACCACCCCGGCCGAAACCACTCCCGAGCCAAGCCCCAACGATGGAACCTCACCATTGGACGCTGAAACTTAAGGGACTCAGCAATGAGGATTACTCCATCGATGGAGTAGTGAAGGTTCGGCTGGAGATACTTCAGTTGAACACTGGCAAATCCCACCCTATGGATGTGGAGGCACTGGGATGCCCCAAGCCCCTACAGCATCCCAGTTCCCCAATCATACTGGGAACCAACGCCGACATAGTAATGTATCAGGCTGTAATCAGGGCATATCTGCAGAAAGCCGGCAAACTGCCTTTATATAGTCTGACCATCTACCCCATCCTTCTGGAAGAGTGTTGTAATATATCCACACAAGACAGACATGGAAATCTCTTCAACCTATAGATGGGGTTAACAGAGATCCCACCAGGGGGAGTGAAGTGCATAAATAGAAAAAATAAATAAGTGCACACTAAAATATATACTTAATACAAAGTGTTAATTGTGATGTCAATTTAAATTAAAAAAAACACACCCCACCATGTGGAAATGGTAAATAAATATATACCAATGTAGATGAGCATCTGCTGCTGTGTAAAGGGTAGCCCAAGACCCTAGAATCTAGTAACAAAAACAACACTCATCGTGAAAAATGTAATAAACTATGTATATATATAAGGTGTTTCAAGGTTATGCGTACATCAAGGTAGATTAATCAAGCATAGGGCCACAGAGTGGCAGTTACCAGCGTCTGCATCCAGGAACCACCAGAGCTTCACTCTCCTTTCCACCTACAGGTAGGTGAAATGCCAGATAATTGATGACTCTGCCACAGTCTCAATGTCCTGTAAATAGCATCAATACGCTTAGTGGATCCTGGGGAGTGGTTGTCCTTTGCTCGCAAGTAGTACACAGGTTCCTCTGCAGACCTCACTGTGTTTCCCGATTAGTCAGGCAGCGTGACGGCATGGTCCCGCGGGCCCTTCTGTGACGTCAGAGCGCCCGCTCTGCTTTGAGTAACAGCATCTGCCAGTAATGATTCAGACCTCACTTGGCGACCACAGAGGCAGGCAACAGCGCGGCACATGCGCAGAAGAGGAAATCAACTCGGTGTTCAGCAAACCGTTTGACAACAATAAAATACACCTTGGAATATGAATAATAAAACCTATATACTTTTATTATTTCACGATGAGTGTTGTGCGCTTTGTTTTTTTGTTTTGTTACAGGAGTGAAGTGCATGATTGCACTGTACTGCTATCCTGACCGAGACAAGGCTAATAATCTCTTTACCTGGAAAGTACGCCCGAGGAAGCTGCCCAGCGAGGCTACAAGCTGGTACCTGAAGTGCAGGAATGGACCTCCAAGAATCCTGGAAGAATCAAAGTGTTTGCGCAAAATATTTTGCCCTATCCCATGGCCTTTGATCAGGGCCGAAAATTGGGACGAATATACGTGGAGGAAATGCCTCAGGTGAATGCTGCTGCAGCGTCCGAACAGCAAGCCGGGCTGACATTCAACTTCGGAGACTCAACACTGCCGGCCTAGTGGAAAGACCGACTCACGGCCAAGTTGAAAGAACGTCGGTCCGTATTTTCCACAAGTGAGATGGATGTGGGCTACAGCCGAAACGCCCAACATACAATAAGGCTGATTGACACTACACCCTTCCGAGAATTTTCTCGTTGCATCGCCCCTCGGGATGTGGATGATGTAAGGGACATCTTACAAGAGATGGAGAAAGCAGGGATTGTGACGGAGACCTGGAGTCCCTACGCCTCGCCCATCGTGGTGGTAAGAAAGAAGAATGGGTAGGTAAGATTGTGTCGATTACCGGACACTGAACAACCGCACAGTGCCCGAACAGTACACTCTTCCCCGCATGGAAGAGATTCTCAATGCCCTAAATGGGAGCCAGTGGTTAATTGTTCTTGACTTGAGATCTGGGTACTACCAGGTACCGATGAGTGCAGAAGACCAGGAGACTGCCTTTGTCTGTCCCCTGGGCTTCTATCAATTTACATGCATGCCCAAAGGCATCTGTGATGCTCCCGCAACCTTTCAGCGCCTAATGGAGAAAACCATTGGAGACATGAATCCTTGTGAGTGCTTGGTCTAACTGGTGTAACGCGTAGCTCACCACAAACGAAGCGCGACCGCGGTGCTGAGGCAGGGAATTGAGTAACGCTGACATACAGCCACGTGGGCACGCCTAGGATGTAGATTAGTCATTCAAACAAGGTCAGGATTACAGATAGTAGAATGGTTAAGGTACTTGCCAGGTTCAGGAGTGGAGAGTTGCGTATCGTAGGAGTGCGTAGCCAGGTTCATTATTGGTGAGTATCGGATAGTCGGGTACGTAGCCAGGTTCAGGATAGGAGAATATTGGATCGTTGGAGTACTTAGACAAGGTTAGGACTGGAGCCAGGAGAATGGTCATACAAGCCGGATCAGGAGTCCAAGGCACTAGCAGGGTTTAGGCAACAAGAGGTTAACAGGCAGGTAAGGCAAGGCAAAGTCTCAAGAACAAGGATGTGGCAAGGCACGGCGTCACAATGACTATGCTCAGCAAAGGTAAGCTGCAAGTGAAGGGTATAAATAGGAGAAAACAAAGGGAGGGTTAGGGAGTGATCACAGGGCCACACTAATTGAGTAAAGTGAGAAGGTAAATAATAATAATGGTAATTGTAAATGTGGGTGCAAACTGTGAACTGAAAAGTGAATCAGGCAAAAAGAGGGGGAAGGGGAACACAAAATGAATGAGTCCCCTAAAGAATTCACTAACTGCACACCTACATATTATAAAATCTAACTTTTAATAAATTTACTTAAAACATATATTACCAAACGTAATGTACTAAGTGTTTTTTAAAAAATGAATTAAATATTCAATAACGTGCAACCCTGTCAGATGAATGTATGATTGTACAAACCCAAATGTAATATTCCTGGGTTTGACAGGACAGTGGATGCTGAAAGTCAGGGTGTTAACCCCTCTGGAGTATATATGCAGACTGTAGGTAACCGTATCCTACTCAGTGAGCCTTTAACTGGTCACAGACTCAGCAATCCTGCAATGTTATATATAGCAGCGAACACCTATGTGTTAAGTGCATATGCTTGAAAAGTGACGCTGATACAAACACAATCAATCCACAATACCCTCAGTATAGTTAGGCTGGAACTCGCAGTGCCATTGACATAGAGTTTCTCAGCAAAGAGGCTCAGATTGTGTATATATCATGTGTTATGTATAGCAGGAAAGCAGACTCACTGCCTGTTGTTATATTTATCAAGCTAATGCTGTCTGCATAGATAAAACCAGGAGACTTAAGGCACTACATTAAAACAGCTCCAAGTAGGAGACTGACACAACTGCGCGTCCAACGCGCGTTTCCCTCCAGCAAAGGAGCTTCTTCAGGGACAAATTATTATTACTGGGGGAGAGGGGGCTGAAACCTTTTATACACTAGCAGTACCTTAATTGGTCATTAATGATTAGCAGCTGTTGCACATAAACAGTGCATCATAAACCTAAATACACCTCCTTATTTGCCAAGGTGCTGGTACCGTAATGGAGGCATGCGCAGGGACTTGGAAGCTGCTGATCATCAGCCCTTCAGCTGCGCATGCCTGGGGACATAGTATTATGCGTCTGCACTCAAAATAGCGTCCTGTGCATGCGTGGGCAGTTAAGAGTCCCCCTTCCTTGACACAGCGCCCCGCGCACGCGCAGGAACTCGGCAACTTTCCAATAGACCAGCTGGAACTCACTGAGCATGCGCCGGGACTCTGCGCATGCCTCCATTACGGTACCAGCACCTTGGCAAATATTTTCAAAGTGCCCACGCATGCGCACTAGGACAAGGGGGTTCTGCTTCATTTACTGACACCCTTCACATGCGCAGTGCAGTTCTAAACAGCGATTTTATAGGTGAGTTATAAGCACTAAAAACAACTGTCCAAATATAATAAAAAGCCACTTTATCATCAGAATTTGTAGTTAATTGTCTTTACTGTTGACTATGGCTATATGTGTGTTTAGGAGGTGTATTTAGGTTTATGATGCACTGTTTATGTGCAACAACTGTTAATCATTAATGACCAATTAAGGTACTGCTGGGGTATAAAAGGTTTCAGTCCCCTCTCCCCCAGTAATAATAATTTGTCCCTGAAGAAACTCCTTTGCTGGAGGGAAACGCGCGTTGGACGCGCAGTTGTGTCAGTCTCCTACTTGGAGCTGTTTTAATGTAGTGCCTTAAGTCTCCTGGTTTTATCTATGCAGACAGCATTAGCTTGATAAATATAACAACAGGCAGTGAGTCTGCTTTCCTGCTATACATAACACATGATATATACACAATCTGAGCCTCTTTGCAGTTAAAGGCTCACTGAGTAGGATACGGTTACCTACAGTCTGCATATATACTCCAGAGGGGTTAACACCCTGACTTTCAGCATCCACTGTCCTGTCAAACCCAGGAATATTACATTTGGGTTTGTACAATCATACATTCATCTGACAGGGTTGCACGTTATTGAATATTTAATTCATTTTTTAAAAAACACTTAGTACATTACGTTTGGTAATATATGTTTTAAGTAAATTTATTAAAAGTTAGATTTTATAATATGTAGGTGTGCAGTTAGTGAATTCTTTAGGGGACTCATTCATTTTGTGTTCCCCTTCCCCCTCTTTTTGCCTATAAATAGGAGAACCCTCCGATAGCCAGCCAGGGCGGAACCAGGAAGTGAGAATCGATTGGCTTCTGGTGCACACAGGTGTGCCCTATGATGCCGCCTAATCAGGGTTGGGAGTGGAACTGCTCTCGCGCCGTCCCGCGCGCATCACGGAGGCCAGGGAGTGGGTTCCAGAGCGCGCGTCACTCTCACGCTGATTCCTGGGACCAGTCGCGCGCCGACCCGCGCGCGTCACGGAGGTCAGGCAGCGGGGCCAGACTCGCGCGTCAGCAGGGAGGCTGGCCGAACGTCCACGTCGTTTGACAGTGTGAGGGGCGGGGCCAGGGTCCGTAGATGCCGGAACAGACTGTGCAGGGTTCGTGCATGCACGCGTCACAGGACCAGAGGAATGCACATCTTGAGTGTATGTTATTGAAGGACCAGTGAGGTGAGGAGACGGTCCATGACTGCAAGGATGGCGATTTCTCACACCTGGATGAGATTATTGACTTTGGAAAGAACTTGGAGGAACATGAAGAATGGCTGTTTAAAGTGCTGGACCGTATGGAGCGAGAAGGCCTGAAACTGTCACTTCGTAACTTACTTGGAACACATTGGGTCCGCCAATGGTACGCCACTGATTCAGCCAAAGTGGAAGTTGTGGTGAATTGGCCACGATTGAGAACATCATGGAGCTACGCTCTTTCCTTGGCTTCTGTGGCTACTATCGCCGCTTTGTGGAGGGGTATTACAGTAAAGCCAAGCGTCTCAACAATCTCCTCAAAATATATACCCGAGGACACAAGGCAAAAAGCCACCTGTGCTAGACAGCCATTCGATGATAAATGGATGACTGACTGCGAGCATGCCTTCTTAGGCCTGAAGAAGAGCTTAACAGAGACACCTGTTCTCGCTTATGCCGACCCAGAACAGCCCCACGTTCTCCATGTAGACGCAAGTTTCAATGGCCTAGCCTCCGACCAGTAGCCTATGTCAGCCACAGTTTGACTCACAGCAAACAAAATTATACGGTACACAAGCTGGAGTTTCTCGCTCTCAAATGGGCAATCGTTGACAAACTCCATGATTAATTCTATGGCGTCACTTTTGAAGTGAGGACGGATAACAATCCGCCAACTTACATATTGACATCCGCCATGTTGGATGCCACTGGCCACCGATGGCTGGCGGCTCTTTCAAACTATAAATTCACCCTGAAATATAAACCGGGCCACTGAATATCAGAGCGGATGCCCTTTTCCGAAGACCAGGACTGAGCACCACTCCAGATGATGACCTCTGGGAGGAGATCCCAGGACCAGGGATGCGAGCTATGTGTACCATGGCAGCTTTCATAGAAGATAGAGTGGCCTTCTCAGAATTGAGGGTTGAGGATTCCTTAGGATGCCCTCCAAAGCCATCCCCGCCGCATACTGTGACCCTGAAGGGAAGAATATCACTCACGACAAGATCATTAGATGGAAGGACATGGTACAATACCAGATACGGGACCCAGTAGCTGGCATTATCCGCCAGGCCGTTCAGAAGAACAAGCCTGAAATTCTGAAACGTACCCGAGCAACATGGTCACTATACTCATGCGAGAAGCGGACAAGTTCGAAATTGATAATGGCCTCGTCTATCGGGCGGTACAATACCACAACGACCCGGATAGAGGGCAAATGGTTCTGCCCAGGAACCTACAACATACTGTATGGTACTGAGGTCGTTGCACGATGAACAGGGACATCTCGGAATGGAGAAGACCTTTGGACTGATCAGAGACCGTTTCTTCTCGCCAGGGATGCGCGAGTTGGTGGAACGACAATGTCAGCAGTGCTCAAGGTGTATCCAGTGCAAGACGCTTCCTACCAGAGCCGCACCAATGGCTCACCTGAATAGCTGGGTGTCATGGGAGACCAGATTCTACAACACCTTTTTATAACCGTGATCATTTGATTGAGCAAAACAAGATGGTAAAATAAATGGTAATTTATTTCTCGTAAAAGACAGACACACAAAGTTACACAATTCAAGATGAACACACTTACTGGGGATGGGGCTAACGAATAAATCCGTTTCCGGAACGAAATTCCTTAAGATGACCTTTCCAATGACCTGTTGTTACTCGCAAAAGTCCTCTAACTGTTTTTGACATTCAATGCCTGCTGCGACCACTACGTTCTAAACAGCAGGACTTAGAAAATTTTCTGCTTGTAATATCCTCGAAGCCGGCTCGTGTCTATTCAGTTCTGAGCATCTTTGAATTTGCCGCTGTTGGTTTTGCACTTGGAATCTGCGCTCCTGATTGGCTGCAGGCTCTCTAAGGCCCCAGTGCCTCCGCTGCACGCCAATTCCCCGGTCTGCAGTGAGCTGCAGGAAGAGAGAATGTGGGTGGGTGGCGGGGGAGTGACGGGGGCACGGCCATTACGTCACCCGACAGGTTCGCCCTCATTGGCTGAACCGCCAGTCACGAGTCCTGCTCTTAATTCTATTGAGAGCCGGAGAAACTCTCAGTCACGAGTCCTGCTCTTAATTCTATTGAGAGCCGGAAAACTCTCGCCGCAGCACTGCGGCTCCCCCTCGCAGCGTGCCCGGCGCCATTGAGGGGAGTGCTCTTGTCCCTGCAGCATCTGCCACAGCGGGCGCTGCAGTAGCATGCGGGGACAAACACTTGAGCTTTCAGGCTTTCATTCACTAACCTGACCAGCCTATCAGAGCGTGGGAATTCTGCTGCCAGCCAATCACCAATTTGCCAGTATTGTAAAGCAGGGCGGCACCTTTTCTCAGGTATTAATGGGGCATGGGCTAACCTGGCCCCTCTACCTCTTTGCATACTGAGCCTACCCTCTGCTCAGGCTCCACAGAGTCTGGATTTTGGCAAATGGTCATCGGACACCATTGTGTTAGGCCAGGACGTGGGTACTCAAGCATAACTGCAGTGCCCCTCCTGTTCTAACACATTGGCATCCCTAAGCCTTTCAAGTAAAGACTCCAGAGGCAGAGTCCAGAGACAGACACAGAGGCACCAAGCTTGTTCGCCAGCTGTGTTTTCCGGAATCCACGACTTAGAAAGCCCTCAGTTCATATACAGGTTATCAATATATACATTAAACTATAACCATTTAATAATATATATGATGTCCTGTTTTCTGTGTGCTAAAAGTTATGAGTCCCTATCCTGGTGTCAGGGATGGAATGAGTGTACACATTCACTAGCCTCATTCCTGGCACACATGAGAAAAATACTTTTAAAACTTTTAGACACTAAAACCTGCTCAGATTATAACCTAGGTGGAGCAGACCCTGAACCCCTAAACCAGGTTCAGGATACCTGGGCATGTATGTGGGTACCTCTGCTATACTAAGGACTTTGTGTGTACCTGCAGATATCTTTTAACCCCTTCATACCCAATTACCCTGTCAGGGAGATGCTGCAGCTGGGATCCTGGCGGTGAGTCGTAAGAACGTTTTCAGAGTCTGAGTTTGGTGGGGTAATGTGCTTAGCTGTATCCGAAGATATCACTCAATCTCTGGAAACAACTTTTGGGGTATCCCATAACTCCGGAATCCCGCTACATACTGTAGACACATTCTGCAAAGACTTTCTCTGACACACCCACCCTGAAACTTACATCCTAGAAATCTCCCGATCCCAGCATCCCAGTAAAGTCAAAAAAACATAATTCTCTATTGTCGCAAAATTAGTATATAGTTGCAGTAATACATTTTAGACATCTTGGTCCCAGAGCTGACACTCTAAGACCCTAACACATGGGTTAGGGTTAACCAAGTGGGCTTGACCTTTATTATAAAGCCTGGTTAACCCTTCCACCGTCACACCTCCCCTACTCAAATTGCAGGCTGTGTTACGATCGCCTTGTCCGGCGGTTTAACTGGCCTGTGTCTTGAGGATATTAGTTCGTGGGAACTGTCCTGGTGGGAAAGTCCATCAGCATTGCTGTGCTCACTGCCTTTCTTGTGCTGGATGGTAAAGTCAAATTCTTGCAGGTCAAGACTCCAGCGAAGGAGCTTGCCATTTTCCCCAGACACCCTTTGCAACCAACTTGAGGGATTGTGATCAGTGATCATCGTGAATGCCGGCCATAGAAACAGGGCTGCAGCTTCCTCAAAGCCCACACAATGGCCAAACATTCTTTCTCAAAGGTGGCATGAACCACCTCCCTGGGCAGTAACTTTCTGCTCAGGTACACCCCAGGATGCTCTCCCCCCTCCTCCCCAACTTTACTGAGTAGAGCACCGATACCGTAATCGGAGGCATCGATCTGCACCAAAAATCTTTTGGAATAGTCAGGGGCTGGGATGGGTGTGCTGGTTAGCGCTGTCTTGAGTGCCTGAAACGCTGTTTCACAGGCAGGAGACCAGGCTACCAGAACTGGGAGTAGCTTCTGTGTCAGATCTGTAAAGGGTTTGGCCACGGCGCTGTACTGTGGGACAAACCTCCTATAATAGCCAGCGGTGCCTAAAAAAGCCATAACCTTCTTGTTAGTCTTGGGGACTGGCCACTGCACTACAGCCTCAACCTTAGCTGGTTCAGGCTTGAGATGCCCTCCGCCCACCCTGTGCCCTATGTAGAGTACCTCTGCCATACCCACTAAACACTTGGTGGGTTTCAATGTGAGCCCTGCCTCCCTAATTCTGTTCAGCACCGCTGCTACATGAACTAGGTGACTGTCCCACGTCCTGCTAAACACCGCTATATAATCCAGGTATGCCCTTACGAAACCCTGCATCCCTTCCAATAACCTATTGACCAGGCGTTGGAAGGTAGCCGGAGCATTCTTCATGCCAAATGGCATCATTAAAATTCATAGAGGCCACTTGGAGTAATGAAGGCTGACTTCTCCCCAGCCTCCTTGGTCAGCGGGATCTGCTAATACCCTTTGCTCAGATCCATAATGATCAGCTACTTTGCCCCCGCGAGCTCATCAAGCAACTCATCCATGCGGGCATGGGATAAGCATCTGACACCGTCCCTGCGTTGAGCTGTCGGTAGTCCACACAGAACCGGGTGGTCCTGTCCTGCTTAGGTACTGGGAATTCCAGACAAGCCCAAGGGCTCTGGGATGGTACAATTACCTCTAGGGCCAGCATCTCCTCTTCCTCCATCTTTATACTGCTGATACCTGATAGGCATGCTTATACAGAGGTCTCAGCTCACATGTGAGCACTGGGGGATCTGTGATATGTGTTCTGCCCGGCTTGTCTGTGAACAGAACCCTATACTGCTCTAGCAAATTCCTCACCTGTACCCTCTGCCGCTCACTGAGCTCGGACCCTATCTCAACCTGCTCCACTGTGCCCCCCTTCCTAGTTTCCCCTAGGAGGTCAGGCAGAGCATTGCTCGCTACCCAGCCTTAATATTTCGAAGCCAATACAACCGGCCTCACAGTGATGGGACCCAAAAGGTTGAAACAGCTTTCTGTGATTAGGTTTACTGGCTATTCATCGTAACCCATTCTGTGCTGAAATTTGTGTAAGGCAACGATAAATTAATAAATAAATTTCCCAGAATCCCTTACCGCAGTGGAAGCACTGTAAGCTACAGTAGGTGATAATGGCGAAAAGCAGGGTTGCAGACCTGTCTAAGACATTGGGCCCACAAGTGATATTTTTATTTGCTATATGCTATACGGTGGAGGGTTTTTCGGCACCTTTTAACCCACCATAACTTATCTAATAAATACATATATACATATAAACACCCCCAAATACATATACCTGTATATGTTTATGGGTTTTTATTTTTTTAAATATGTATTTGGTGGTGTTTTTTTTTAAATGTATTTTGGGGGTGTTTTCTTTATATGTGTATTTGGGGGGTGTTTTTTTTTATATGTATTCGGGGGGTGGGAAAGGGGTTTATATGTATTTGTTTTTTTTTATATGTATTTGGCGGGTGCAGGTTAGGTATTTATGTTGGGGGGTGGGAGGTTGGTAGTATTTGAATGGGGTGGGTGGTTTGGTACTGTATGTGTATTTGTGGGGTTTGGTATGTATTTGGGGTTTGGTATGTATTTGGGGGGTGGGGGGTTTGTATATATTGGGGGGCTAGTGGGTTTGTATATTTTTGGGGAATGGGGATTTTTTTAATGTAATTGGAGGGGGTGGGAAGATTTTTTGAAATGGGGGTGGGGTTTTTTGGTATGTATTTTATGGGGGGGTTTGTGTGAGGGAATGAGTGAGGAAATTGTAAGAGGGGGTGAGTGAGTGGAGAGGGGGAGGTATAAGAAAAGGGGCAAGGGAGTGAGGGAGGAAAAGAAGGAGTAAGAGTGAGACACAGGGTGTTCAAAAATATTTTAGGAAAATCTATACTCACAGACACCGGAGTAATTCTTCAGCTGGAGTTACTATAGTAAGATGTGAGCTATACTCAGGGAGTATGTACACACATGACTTAACAAAGGAATGGCAAAACAATATATTGTGTCTCTTACATGGGCGTGGCATACATTTGATAACATTGGATTGGATAGAGTGGTACATCTACAGTATGACGCACGCTAGTGTCTGATAGGAGGTAAGTGAAGGTCATCTGAAGAACAATACTGTGAACAACACTTTTGATGCCAAGTCCGGGTGCAAAAATGGAAATAACGTTCAAGAAAAAAAATGAAGCAAGAAGCTACAAAACAGGAGATTTGTGTACTCATTCTTAAAGGGACAGTCACACACATTTTTTAGGCCCCCCCTTTCTCATACCTTATCCCTAGAGATTAGAAAGTATTTGTCCTTGGTCTGTTAATACAGTAGAGGCAACTCTTATTCTAACAAAAACCAGTGGCAATTCCCCCAAAAACCCAGGAAACACCCAGGTACATTCTGAATACATGCCTTAAACTTTCCTTAAACTAGCCCCAGCATTTCTGCATTGATTAATGGCCTATCAGATTAACAGCGGGGGTCCCTGGCAGTCCCATTCAAACTGAATTGGACTGCCAGGGATCCCTGCTGTGTTAATCCTATGGGTCGTTAGTCATTGCAGAAATGCCTTAAACGTGCCTCAAACTAGCCCAGAACATACCCAGCACATACCCAGCACATACCCAGAATGTAACCCGGCTAGTTTACGGCAAATGTTAGAATAAACGTTGCCTCTACTGTATATCAGCCTATATTTTCTAAATGTCCTTGTCCAGTGGAGGTTCGTTGAAATCATGGTAGAAGGGAGTGTCCTCTGAGCCATGGCGTGGTGGCAGAGTGAGAAGATTCGCAGAGTTGAGGGTTTTTGTTGACATCCGTACAAAACAGTTCATACAACATTTAATCAGTAGCAGTATAGCCATACAAGGAAAGAACAGAAGAGGTAGCGCTGACTAGATAAATATAACAAAATCACAATGAAAGACCTTAAGTGTAGATTTAAACACACATAAGGGGCTGCCACAAATACAACAACTGACCCCTGGTCAGAACAATACAAGGAGTTGCAGCAGTGTGTCGATCTGACCTTTCCATTGTCTTATTATTATTTATTTTTTATTTTTCATATGTCCAATGTTTTAAGCCATGTTTTATTAAATGTTTTTTAATTATTCACTCACCTGTTGATCTCTCAGCTGATAGCTAATTGTCATATATGTTGTTTGTATTATATGTTGTTTGTCCATTTTCATACAGTATTACGCTATGTATTGTGTTTCCTTTTTTTTTTTTTTTTTCAACTTATATTTTTTATTATTTTGTTCCGTACATAATATGCATACAGTGAAAAAGCTCGTAAGAACAAATATTATCAGCTTACTGCATGTGTCATTCCACTTTGTAATTGGGTAGAGGGTTTTGGACATACGGGGTAGACGGACAGACAGACAGGGGGGGGTCTCCGGCCAGAAGTCGGAGGGGAGAGACAAACCAAAAGAGGGGGAGAAGAAGAGAGAGAAGGAGGGGGGGGGGAGTTCGGGGGGTCTCCTTCCATGATTCCGCCTCTGCCTCTCTCATGCTGGTTCTCTGCGTCCTAGGACTTTGTGTATACCCCGTAGGACCTCTAACTTTTGACTAGTTTGTCTCTCTCATTTTCTTATAGGTCCCTCTTGGGGTCGGCGGGGTTTTGGAGTGGGGGGGGGGGGAGGAGGCGGGGGGGTGCTACGTGCATCTAAGTGTGGTACGGGTTCCACCGTTAAGCACTTCCTCATGGGAGAACGCATTTGTCCCTATCAAGGCCAAATTGAGGTCCTCTCCACTCCCTGGATTTCTTTCTGGGCTAACCATGGTGCCGAGACTTTTTCAAAATTTTCGCCAGTGTCATTGACCAAGCTTGTCAGCATTTCCATCTGGCATACCGTCCAAATTCTATGTCTAATATTTGGGATTGAGGGAATTATGTTCTGTTTCCAGCGTGCTGCAGTCTCCCCCCTCATCGCCATAGTAAAGTGAGCTATCAACTTATTTTCTCCTTTAGTGAACCCGATCGCTGGTCTGTTCAGGAGGAACAGCCATGGATCTAATGGGACGGGTTTACCTGTGATAATGTTCAACCAGTCTTTAATTGAGTCCCAGACTGGGACGATTTTGGGGCAGGACCACAGCATGTGCAACAAATCTGCCTGCTGTCCACATTGTCTTGGACACAATGGGGAGTAACTGGGCAGGAATTTAGCTAATTTTGTGGGAGTGTGATACCAGCGCATCATTACCTTATATGCGTTCTCCCTTAAGGTCGTGCACATTGAACTCTTGGAGGTCGCCGTCACTATCTTTGTCCAGTCCTCTACCTCCAGCTCCTCTCCTAGGTCTGTTTCCCATTGGGTCATATATCTGGTTTTGTCCTTTACTGTCGTGCTAGAACCGGTCACTTCTTTATACATCTGCGATGTAAGTCTCACCGTGGATGTCCCTGATCGACAGAGCTTTTCGAAATTTGTCATAGGGGATTTTGGCTGAACTTTTTGATAGAACGCCCTGATCTGGAGGTACCTAAAGCTCTCGGCATTGGGGATATGATAGTCTGATTTGACTATTTCGAAGATTTTTATTCCTTGTCTTCCCTCCAGATCGATCAATCGCTTTATGTTATTTTGTTTCCAGATAGAAAAATCTGTGCTGGACTGGCCCGGAGCAAAGAGGGGGTTATTCCAAATTGGTGTCATGCCCGATGCCCTGCTGGTCAGGCCATATTTGAGCCTTGTGCTTTCCCAGATTAACAGCGAGTTGGTCATTGAGGATAGCGGCAGTTTGGTGCTATTTCGCACCTTCTTAGGGTACCAAATCAGGTGCTCTAGTTCCAATGGGGAGCATACCACTTGTTCTAACGCGACCCACCTTTTAGAGTCGGGGTTAGTGTGCCATTGCACAATTTGACATAATTGGGCCGCTCGATAGTATGACAGCAAACAAGGTACCGCTAGCCCTCCCTCCCCCGTTTGTGTGCGCATTATCTGTTTGCTCACTCTCGCCTTTTTGCCTCCCCAGATAAACTTATCTATCTCAGTTTGGAGGGAGAGAGTTTCCTTCAAACTTAACGGCACTGGGAGTGTTTGAAAAAGATACAAGAGGCGAGGGAGCAAGTTCATTTTTACGCAGTGGATTTTGCCAATCCATGAAATTTTATTTTTGGCCCACTTATGGAGATCCTCTCTCAGGGTCCGCATCAGTCGCGGGTAGTTAGCTTGGCCAATTGTATTATATGTCCGCGTGATATTGACCCCCAAGTATTTAACTTGCTGTTTTTGCCAGCGGAAATTGAAGTTAAGGGCAATTAGTTTTTCTACGTGTTTAGGGAGGTTTATGTTAATAGCCTCCGATTTGCTCTGATTGATTTTGAACCCGGAGACCCTATTGAAACGTCCCAGCAGATCGAGCAGGTTCGGCAAGGAGGTGAGGGGCCTGGATACTGTCAGGAACACGTCATCCGCATAGAGTGCCACTTTATGCGTCTGGTTTCCGATGGCAATACCTGAGATGTCTTTACTATCCCGTATCTGAGCCGCCAGCGGCTCCATACACAATGCAAAGAGGAGGGGGGAGAGCGGGCATCCCTGTCGCGTACCACTCTTAATTTGGAAGGGTTCTGAAGCGAAACCCTGGTGGGTAACCCTAGCCGACGGGGTCGAATATAGCGCAAATATAGCTTTTGTTAATTTGTCACCCATTCCGAACGCTCCAAGCGTGGCTTCCAAGTATGGCCAGTCTATCCTATCAAATGCTTTTTCCGCATCCAGACTGAGCGCCATAACTGGTATGTCTTTATGATTGGCTATTTCTATCAGATCAATAATCTGTCGGGTGTTATCTGATGCTTGCCGACCCTGGATAAACCCGACTTGATCTGGGTGCACCAGTCTGGGTAGGATAAGACTCAATCTATTGGCCAACAATTTAGAATAAATTTTGATGTCCGAATTAATTAGGGATATAGGTCTATAACTTTTACAGTCCTGTGGGTCTTTCCCTGTCTTGTGTATTACTGAGATGGACGCTTGGAGCATTTGGCTAGGGAACTGGGAGCCGTTCAGCACTTGGTTAAACATACGGAGTAGATAAGGGGCTAGTTGTTTTCTAAATTTTTTGTAGTAAAGGTTCGAGTACCCGTCGGGGCCCGGGGCTTTAGAGGGTTTCAGGTTTTTCATAACCTCCGATAGTTCCTCCATTGTAAAATCTCTACCCATCACCTCTCTGTCCACCCCGCTCAGGCAGGGTATATTTGAGCTATCTAGAAAATTCACCAGGGCCTCCGTGTTCGCTGGAGATCTAGCTACTTTATCCCCGTCATATAGTTTTGCGTAGAAGTCTTTGAATTCCCTTACAATTTGCTTGGGGTTGGCGGTAATTTCCCCTGATTCTCGCCGTAACGCTTGGATATTATAATTGCGTGTTTTGGAATTAATCATATTGGCTAGTAAGGTATCTGGTTTGTTTGCCTTCTCGAAAAATCTTCTCTTTGACCAACTTAACGCTTTCTCAGCCTGGGAAGTGAGCAGAAGGTTTAGTTTAGTCTGGGTGTCTTTTATTTGTTGCAGGGTCGCTGCATTGGGTAACCTTCGATGTTGTTCCCAGTGCTGCTTTAGCTCTGCTTGCACCTTAATAATTTTTGCGTTGCGCTCCTTTTTCTTGCGGGCTCCCATACTAATCAAAACCCCCCTCAGTGTTGCTTTATGTGCCTCCCAGAGGGTTATATGTGAGTCAACGCTATCTTTATTTTCACTGAAGAAGTATTTAATCTCCTCTTTAATCTTTCTCTCAAGGTCTGGGATCTTTAGCAGGGAGTCGTTTAGTTTCCAATTTGCTCTCGGTCTTTCCAGCCCTATCTGCGTGCACCTTAGCTCGATCGGTGCGTGGTCCGACCATGAAATATCATGGATCTCCGTATGGGTGACCGCGGAGACCAGTCTACTAGACACAAAGAAGTAATCGATTCTGCTAAACGAGTCGTGTGGGTGTGAATAGAAGGTGTAGAGTTTTTCTAGTGGGTGGGTTTCTCTCCATGCGTCCAATAGCTGGAGGTCTTTTAGCTCCTGCTCTAGCGCGGAAGATCCAGGGTTAGTCTTATGTTTGTGGGGCCTAGAACGATCTAGAGTTGTGTTCATAGCCACGTTGAAGTCTCCCCCTAGGATTAGGGCTCCTTCCCTGAATTTTTTTATGACGCCGAATGTCTTCTTAAAGAATTCAGCCTCGTGGGTATTTGGGGCATACAATGTGGCTATTGTTATGGGTAGTGTGTTGATGGATCCTACGAGCATCAGAAACCTACCCTCTCGATCTTTTTTTACTTTATCTACTATTAGGCCCACCCTGTTGTGAACTAAGATTGCTACACCTCGCTTCTTTTCTAGGGCGGAGGATAGGAATACTTGGTTATATTGTTTGTCAAAGTATTTGGGAGCACTAGTGGTACTGAAGTGTGTTTCCTGGAGTAGGATAAAATCTGCTCCCTTTTTTTTGTAATCAGTGAGAGCTATCTTTCGTTTACATGGGGAGTTTAGAGTTTGTGTTGTGGGATATAAATGTTAGGGGCATGTTGGTGCGGGGTACTGACCTTGTATCCTTAATGTTGCTCTTGGATGTATCGAGCCGCTACGGTGCTGCTGCTGTTCCTCTGCAGTACTCAGCATTGTGCGGAGCTTCGGCGGTGAACCACTTGTGGAGGAGACAGTGTGGGGTGGGGTGGATACAGTAGGTACATGGGAAACATGAGGGCAGGAAAAAAACACATTCAAAACACATAGTAACTTGGGAGAGTGGTCAGCGGCATAGTACCGCTTTCTCTCCCTTGCCTGTGGGTCGGTGGATCTCTGAAGCACGCCCTCCAGCTCCCTCCTTCTCCAGAGGGCCGTGTCTCTCCATACTTTTCATACAGTATTACGCTATGTATTGTGTTTCCTTTTTTTAAGCACATCTTCGTCCTCTGGAGCCAATCCCTGGTCTTCCAACTGGTTTGGTATTATATCCTTTTTACCAGCAGGCGCCTATCTAATACACATTCCTTTTTCCAGTATAGCCATACAAAGTACAAGTCCTCCAATCAGGAGAGCCGCACCATAAGCAAGAGTGCTGGTCATTGATGTAAAAATACAACGGAGCCAAGAACCAATGTCCCACGCCTCTTCAGCATGGAGGGTAGAGGCGTGTTCCTTAATATGTATTGCGATTAGACACGCCCCAAGTTCTCCTTCCCAGCGTCAGTCGTAGTCATGGAGATACTCCTATTGTGCAGGGCGCCATCGCGGTAACATAATTAAGGCCATGATCCGAGTGTGATTCTTCTCATCTGTTCCTTGTGCTGTAGATACGCCCCGCGTCCTCCTGCCCGGCGTCTGACGTCATCATGGAGATGATATCAGTCAGGGACTGTAAAGGGGCTTTAGGGGAGCTGTAGATGCCAGCAATTAGGACGGACTTAGAAAATGGGCCCCTAACTTTGATGCATAAATTTGAGATTTCTTTATTTTTCCCTTTGTCACAGGAGACCAGGTTTATTGTACACCTTTACCAGGATTATTTATTGAGCACGATAATGAAATAAATTGAGGTTTATTCACAGAAATAGACATACAGTACACACAGTGGAACACAAAATACAGACGAAAAGCACATTTACTGGGGAATACAAAATAAGTCTGTTCTAGGTGCAGGGAACTCTAAGTAAGAGTTTTCCCCTGACCGGGACTTAGCCCGAAATCCTCTGGTTCCCAAATCGACGTGAAGTTCCACACGACACCGCTCCCTTCTCTTCTGAGAACATGGACTCCTTTTGACTGGGGGTTAGCACCAAACTCCTGGTACTAACATCGTCTTGCAATCCCAACCGCGACCGCTACTTTGGATTATTAGAACTTGGCCGCCAGAAGTGGGACTTAGAATATTTACCCGGCAGACTTTTCTGAAGCCGGTTGCTCTGCTATTCGTGCAAGAGCCCTTTCAAAATCCTGCCCGCACTTCTACCACCAGAAATCTCTCCGTTCATTGGCTTGGGGTTTCTTATAGTATTTTGGAGTTCATTCACAAAATACTACTGCCAATCAGAGCGTGGGGACTTTCTCAGCAGCCAATCAAGTGAAGCCAGTCTGGAAAGCCGGGTATGCAGTGTGACGGGGGAGGGGTGCCAAGCGAGTAATAAAAGGGTCACCCCCATTAGGCACCCCCTTCCACCATCTGGGAAGTGAGGGGTTAACCCGAAATGTACTTACAATACATATATTCCCTTGCTTCACAATCAAAAGGTATGTCCCTTGGTTAGCCTATTCCCACATTTCGAGGGAATTGATGTATTTTTATTCCCCTGCCTCATGGCAAACCGTTTTATTTGTTAAGTGTTTATATTGGTACCATTATGGTGTTTGTACCTTAGCAGTGCATGCGGCAACCACATACACTGGGATCCAGGTGGGAGGGAAAGGGTTAATGTGAATTTTGTGTTTATGGCCCTTTGTCCCTTTTCCCGCCTTTGCAGGCTCCATTTTGCAGTTTCTCCATAGGTCGCCATTGGGGCTCCATATAACCATATGGAGATTCCGGCGATTTGGGCCTGATATCGTAGAAGACCAGCAGGTGGCGCCCGAGAGGAGGAGCGGCGGTTCCCCATTGTTAGTCAATGGAGCCATTCATTTCAATGTGGATTCCTCGAAGCCGACCTCCAGGAATGGGTTGGCAGCCATTAAAACCGCAGACCGCAAGAGCGGAAACATTATCTTGAAGAGAGCTTTGATCACTCCCCGGTCAAGTTCAAATTCAATTGGGGTGGGAAACTTAGGTTCTAGTGCACCCAGGAATAAAATTATTTTTGCCCCTAGACCCTAGGAACCCTCTCACACGACACCAACTGGGTAAAAGAGTTAATGACCCCGGTAAAGGGTCGCGCTCGTTATAAGGGTCGCACCATAGACACTAATGGCGGAGGTAAAAGCCGCGAGTAAAAACGGCTAAGTGTAAATATATTCTCTACTGCATACGTAGGAATCTTCTCTCGGACTTGGATCGATTATCTCCTCTGCCACTTCGGAGAGATTTACCCCCCAGGAGGCCCCTTTTCCCACTCTTAGAGTGCTGGACAGGAAAAGAACGAGCAGCTCGGAGGAGAAGTAATGGAGTCGGACACCAGTGGTCAAAAACCTCTCCTGTTTATTAATGGTTCCAGTCAGGTTATATAGGCGAGCGAGCGTAGAAAAAAGCGTATGCGTGAGAAACTTACTTCCCTAGGATACAGGAGTCTCGTACTGGATTTGAACATTATCATAATCCACTAAAGGTATCGGGACACTGGTGGTTCTAGTTCTAGAGTTATATGTTACAGTTGGGGGACCGGGAATAGGGGCATTAATGTACAGTGAAGCATACGTGTGATTAACTGACTTAACAGAAGGCATAATCATTTTACATAAAGATGAACACATTAATTTGCAGCATGAAATAATAACAACTAATACTACAAACATGCAAGCGATGAATATCAGTCCCAATAATAATTTTCTTTCCCAACTCTCCAATCCATGCGCCTAACCCAAAAGTCCAATCAAACTGATCGACTCTCTCAGCAATGTCTGCAACAAGACTTTTGATATTGGAAATATGATTCTGCACAGGCTTTGAATGATCAGATAGATTAAAACAGCACATTCCCTCAAAATCTCGACATCCATGCTCATGTTTCAGTAAAAGATAATCAATTGCTGCACGATTTTCTAAAATTGCTTGCGTGTACCTTGTAAATCTATCATCAGTTCTTCTAGGGCATGGGAGGTATGATTTAACCCATTGGCTACAGCACATGCCAGTTTCTTTATGGTTTTTGCTGAATACACAGCCAATCCAGGTACTCCAACAAGGGAGACTGCTAGACTTAGAATGTCAGCATCTGATAGTAGAAACACATGTGAATTGCAATCTTCAGTGACTGAAGCAGTGGATCGTTTAACTTGGGTTTGATGTGGGCCAGGTGCTACAGAGAACATCATTATCCCTAACCTGGTGAGAGTACATGGTCCCCCGGAGATGTTTCCTGGTATATATGTGTATGTAGTATTACCACAGGAAAACAACAATCCCACGGGAAGTTTAACAGAATATATATGGCTTGGTGTGTTTATTGTGTGATTACAGCTCATAGTGTTATTGACGTTAAAACATTTATCATCAGCTCGATTACACAGTATTTGGGTCATATTGGGGGATGCTGAGGGTGTCAATTGTACTTGTTTACATTTGCCTATTTTTTTCAGGATTGCATGTCATTTGATAACATATATTACCCTGTGTTATATTCTGGGTCGTAATTTGTGTCATATTAGCCCAATTTTCACCAATACACTGGGGGCAGTCACGACAGTATTCATATACAGAGAAATGCTGTCGCACATCATGATCTTCTGCCAAACTATCATTATTGCCTATGCTAAACACTTTTAACAAAATCTCTACTGGTGTGGGTACTGCTATTAAACAGCTTGTGATTATGTCCGTTGTGCTGGTCATATCGGATAAACAGAAATGGGACATATTCAGTACATCAACAGCCAAATGTTTCCAGATATTAGTTTTGGCTTCTGTCAGAAATGAAGCCATATGTTTGGAGCGTGTGTAATGTTTTTCTGGCAGATTGGAGAAATTAGACTGGACCTGTGGTACATGGGTTTCGCTTTCATCTTGTTCTCTGGAAAGGAGAGAAGAGATTTCACCTTCCCCAGAGAAAAAAGAGCTTTCTGGTGAACTATGGTGAGTGGAGATAACAGAGGTGCTAGTATAAGTCTTAGATATTTATTTCTCATATATGTCGTACAAAACCCATACTAATAATGTAAATATGCCAAATATTGCAATAAGGTGTATACAGGTGAGCCGATTCTTCTGAAATCGTGTCTCTACTCCTTCGTGGATTTGATACGTGTTGATGATTCTTCAGTCAGCACGGCTGTACGGGTCACTGCTAGGATCGTGGTTGGAAGTCCGTAGAGAGGCTTCGTCGTCCCTCCTTTGGCGGGAATACGCTTGACCACCACTGTGTCTCCGGGCTGGAAAGGATGTGTCGGCTTATTAGAAGGGAGTGGAAGAGACGAAGAAACATCACCATAGATGCCATTCAATTTCTGTATCAAGTGATAAACATAATTCTCCTGAAAAACAAGAAAAAACACAAAAGCGCACCAAGATGAGAGATAGATATTGTATTAGCAACAAATAATAAAATTAGTAACTTACATATAAAATTTCTTTAATAATCCCCGATCTGGTGTCTATCACAGGAGTAGGGCATCACATAGGAAGTATGAAGGGTAATCTCAGTTTTGAGAGATCAGACCCGCGCGCTGGGGCTGTCTCTGTTCACTCTCCTGTCCTCCACGTGGAGGACAGGAGAGTGAACAGAGACAGCCCCAGCGCGCGGGTCTGATCTCTCAGAACTGAGATTACCCTTCATACTTCCTATGTGATGCCCTACTCCTGTGATAGACACCAGATCGGGGATTATTAAAGAAATTTTATATGTAAGTTACTAATTTTATTATTTGTTGCTAATACAATATCTATCTCTCATCTTGGTGCGCTTTTGTGTTTTTTCTTGTTTTGCTGATATTGGTATCACCATCGGGGTTCCGGTGGAGACCACATTTGGAGGTGGGGGAGACACCTCATAAACACAGAAGCAGCAAGAGAACTGAGAGGGATCAACAATCCAAGCTTAAAGAGCCAGAGCGCGGACTGAACTTTTCATAATTCTCCTGAAATTGTTCTAGGTCTTCAACATTCTTCGGGCAATATGTACCATGAGCCCAGGGAGTTGGAAACGGCCGCCCCATTAAAATTTCAAATGGTGACAATGTGGTAGTACTATTCAGGGTCATTCTGATTTCTTAAAAACTGAGACAGAACATAAAACACAGACAGAGCTCAGTGCACATCCAGTGAAACTCATACACGGTACAGTGCCTAAATATATATGTATAAATATCTATTAAATAAAATGGTCTTTTAGTTTAATATTTTTGGTCAAAATTGTTGTAAGCCCCTGAGCCAGTAAGTAAGTATCATTCTGATTTCTGCAAGGACTGCGGGAAGGCCATCTGGCCATCTTGAAAAGGTACCATTTGTTCCCTTACGCAGTTTATCATTGATCATGCAATTGGTCCTTTCTACCTGGCCTGAAGACTGTGGGTGATATGGTATGTGAAACTTCCAATCTATAGCGAGAGTCTTAGCAACTCCTTGAGTCACCTGAGATGTAAAATGTGTTCCTCTGTCACCATTTATTTGAAGTGGGCATCCCCACCGGGGAATGATTTCTTTACAAAGTATTTTTAAAACGGTCTTTGAGCTTTCGTTCGTTGTGGGGAATGCTTCAACCCATTTGCTAAATTGATCTACAGTACCATTACCAGTAGGTACTTTAGCTTTCCTGCCGCTGTTGGCATTTGTGTGAAATCAATCTGTATTTGCTCCATTGGTCCACTAGGTGGCGGTAAATGTTCGTGTTTTGCGGGTCGTGTGCCCTGCGTGTTGTTTCTGATGCATGTTAGACATCTGACTAATTGTGTCTCGACTACCTGATCAATGTCTCTTACTAAAAACAATTCCTTAATCTGATCACTTGTCGCTTTCTTTCCCTTATGCCCAATTCCATGAAAATGTGAGATTAAAATAGGGCTGGCTATTTTAGGAAAACCTATCACTGTGCCCTTAGTCCAAATCCCATTTTCATCTTTGCTCAAACCCTTTTCCTCCCATAATTCAACATCCTTTTCCTCCGCAAGTTCCTGTAACATTTTAAGATCATAGTCTGGGAGATGGCATGTCATTACCATATTGAGCTGTGTGTTGTAGGCTGGAAACATAATCTGTGATTGGGCAGCCTCTTTAGCGTAAAAATCAGCCAACTCATTACCTTTGGCCTCATCTGTTTCTCCTCCAGCATGTCCTTTACATTTAACAATTGCTAGTTTACTGGGTAGCAACATGGCGTCCAGTAACTGCTCTACCAATGTGGCATGTGATATGCCCTTACCCTCGGCACTGCCAAAACCACGATTTTTCCATATCACGCCAAAATCGTGTACCACTCCGTATGCATAACGAGAGTCTGTGTAAATGGTTACCGTATTCTGTGATGATACTTTACATGCTTCTGTCAATGCTACTAACTCTGCCGCTTGAGCTGAAACAAACGGTAATGCTCCAGAACAGACTGGTGTGTCTGGTAACCTAACTACTGCAAATCCTGTCAGATATACTCCATCTGCGGGTTTAGAGCATGAACCATCTACAAACAATACATCTCCCTCCTTAAGGGGCATACTTTCTAAGTCGCTCCTTACTGACGTCGTGTTGTGTATGTTTTGTAGGCAGTCATGGTCTTCATTGTCTATGTCAGAGTTGTGCAGTAACAGGTTAGTCAGAATTTGAGCTGGACCAGTGTGTGGTGGGTGATATTTGACAGTGAGATTTGAGGTAGATGTGAGGATGGTTTCGTATACTGTTCTACGCTGTGCGGTCATATGCTGCGTAGTGAGATTCCTGAGAACATGTAGTACCTGGTGTGATGTATGCAAGGTTAGTTTGTGTGACAGCACAATAGGTTGTACTGTTTCTACCAAAATAGCGCATGCAGCCACCTGTCTTAAACATGCCGGGAACCCCTGCACAATCTCCTGACTTTTTTGTGGGGCTAAAGAAATGAGACCCCAAGGGCCAGAGGTGCGCATATGCCAACTAACTGGGGGCATGATCTAACAATGTTCCCATGTTAGCTGGCAAGGAGGGATTGGGTGGAGATAATTGTCATCCAATATCTTGCACTCAATGCCAGGGTATAGGACTGAAATCACATATAAACCGGTGTCAGCCCTATGCCCAGTGTCTTCGATTTTACCAACTACTTGTTGCCTGATTGCTGTATGAATTGCCAATCCTGTACCTGATTGCTTCATTACCCAACCCCTAAGTAAGTGCTATATTTTGTCTGTTATTTGTATCATCTTGTGTGTTCACCTATCTAAGGAATAAACTATCTTTATTATATCTAAGTCGTGTTCAATGCAACCCAGAGACTTTGTGTATGTTATATCCTATCACAAGTTACTGGGACATGCAGGAAATCTGAAATTGCCATGGGACATGTGCAAGTTTGCCATCTCTGTCCCTGACTACCTCATGCCACCCACTGGGTCAGGCTCCTCCAGGTCTGGTAGGACAAATGGCAGCCCGGAGGACTACCATTGATCCCAGGAAGTGGGTACTTGAGCCTTTCCCTGTTACCCAAATGGCTTTCACACTTCAGGCATCCTTTCATCTCCGATGTCCATCAGACTTAATGGGTCAACTTGGTAGCCATGGTAGCCTGTTTGAACACTGGTTCCAAAAGTCCCAGCTCATATACAGTGCACAACAGTACATACAGCACTATCACAGTATTAATAAAATATCTTTTAATACCTGTCTAAGTCTCTGGGTATGGGGAATAGAATAGAAAGCTGCACTTTTATTTCTACTAGCCTGTATTCCCCCCACACACACTATCTACTGGACTCTGAGAGTCCCCTCACAAACTTATCTACAGTTGGAGCACCCAAAAATCCAATACTGTTTCTGGGCCCCCTGGGCATTAACTGGGTGTCCCCCTTAATCTAGGGACTCCTCATAGTTACCGGGACACTTTCCATCCCTTTGCCCCATTTACCTTTCTGGGCTGTGCTGAAGCAGGGTATCCTAGTGGTGAGTCGAGCAAGAGCTTTCAAGGGGAGATATTGCCAGGACAATGTGCCTACATGTATCCGAGAATCAGGCATGCTTCCCGGGTACATTTTTAGGGGAACCGACAACTCCAGACCCCAACATCCTAGGCACATTCTGATAACAATTCCTCCGCAAACCCCCCCTTGAAACTCTTAATATCCTAGAAATCCCTGCTCGCTGGCATGCCCAGAAACGAAAAACACATACAATACTTTTATTACATGTTATGCATTGAAGGGATACAATGTTACTGAGCCCAAGAGCTAACTCTATTGAACCCTTATACCCGGATCAGGGGTTACCAAAACTGGCTTAACCTTTATTTGAGAGCCTGGTTACCCCCTACCATCACAGGGGACTCAGAGTCCAGACTGAGTCCAAGGGAAAATGTGTGGGGAATAAGGCAGATAAAAATAAAACTACAGTATTTTTTCTTTTCTGGCTCCTGAAGAAGGTGGTTGCGGTGCCAGACCCTTACCAGACCATCTGTGCCTTTTATACGGTAGACCGTGAGGCCCGGCATTTGCAACACGACTTCAAATACACCGTCAAACCAACGGTCAGCGAGTTTGTTTCCCGGGAATCCCTAGGCTGCGGCGTAGCACTGCATCTCCAGAACGTATTTCCCGGTGTCTGACCGTGTGGTCATAGCGCCTCTTGTTGTTGGCGTTGAGTCGAGTAGCGGACTTCTCGGCTTGCTGGTAAGCCAGTTGCAGGTTTTCCTGAAGCCTTTGCACGTATTTGAAGTGTGTTGCATTGTGTATCCTGTCTTTTGACAATCACAGACGTACATCCACTGGCAGGCTGGCTTCTCGCCCTAACATAAGGAAGTATGGGGAGAATCCCATGGACTCGTGTCAAGTACAGTTGTACATACGTCCGTTTCTGAGGCACATGGGACATGTAGTCCCTGTCTATGAGCCTTTCCCTCTTGGCCACCGCTTTGCGCTTCTCTTGCGGATGCGCAAAGCTCCTCCAGTGCCGCCGCACTCAGGGCATATCTGCGCATGCGCAAAATGGCAGCTCCCTGCACTTGTAGCCTCCGTGGGACTTTGGCTACCTGATCGCCACTCCGGAGCATCGGCACTGCCTCAGGTCCCTCCCCGCACTCACCGATGTGCGTGCACGCTACCGCCGACAGCCGTGTACCCCCGCAACACTCCCGGCACGCGCCGCCACAGCGGAGGCAAGGGGGGGGCAGAGGGAGACCTGGCCACACGTATAACTAAGCGTATTAACACTTAAGGATTCAGCGCTGGAGCGCTCAAATCACTACAAACTTTTTTCATACTTGCATATGTCTTTTGGCTATTTCAGATTTCCCGCTGACCCGGCTTTTCTAGCCGACTTGGCTCTGATTGGCTTCTTGGGAAAGTTCCCACGCGTTGGTTGGCTGTTCAGTTTTGTGAATGAAACTCAGAATACTATAAGAATCGATGAGCCAATCGGATTCGGGGTTCCGGGTAGTAAGAGCGCGGGCAGATTTTTCAAAGTTGCTTCTGTGTGAATAGCAGAGCAACCGGCTTCGATTTTGAGCCAGAAAAGCCTGCCCGCCTAAGCCTAGGTCCCGACTTTTGCGCCCAAGTTCTCAGAAACGATCGTAGAGGACACTGCCGATTTGAGTTCCAGGAGATTTGGACTAACATCAGAAGAGAACGTAGCGGTGGCGTGTGGAACTTTATGCCGATTTGGGTTCCAGGAGATTCCAGGCTACAGTAAGTCCCGGTCAGGGTAAAACTCTCCCATAGAGATCCCTGCACCTAGGAAAGTCTAGAAAGCCTTTTCTACCACCATCAGATTATATACTTGAATCTAGTCTATATAGCTATAAAGACTGAGTCAGGATACCTTGATTGGCCTTTGATACTATGGAGAAGACGTACCTTCAGGTTTCCAGGTCCCGGGATCCATGTTTGTTAAAACTAGTACATAACCCAACATCTTCATTATTGCTTCTGCGTCTGCAAGAACAAACAGTTACCACTGCGATCCATACAGAGACAATCTTCAGAGGAAGAAACACATGAAAAAAAAACATTTCTAATAATATGCAGAATGTCATCTTTATACTTATACTAATATTTTGCTTATTTCTCCTTTGAATAATATAGATGTAGTCAGGTCCCCTCCGGTTCCCCGGTGTTGCATACACTCGCGATTAGAGAGTGGACATGCACGTGCATGCGCTGACCAGTGACTGCCTCCGCATTATATTCTCTAACCGCGAGTGTATGCGGTAGTCTGCTCATGCTAAAATATACAGGTTAAAAGTGCCCCGACGGTCATATTAAGCCTCCATGTGCAGTGTTTAGAAGGGAAGTGCTCAATTGATAGAAGTACTGTATTTTAGTTGCCTGCAGCAACATTCAAGCTGCGCTGCTGTGTACAGCCTTTTACATAGCAGCACAAAGGTTTACTTTATGTGCCATTACAGCTAGCCCTCTGATATATGACAAGTGATAATTCAATAGCATTAGTGTCTTCTTGACCAAGGTTGATCCACCTACTCACTGCCTACAGACTGTATAACTTACCTCTGACAACAGCCACGTAGGTTACTGCCGGACACCACACTCCTGCAGCACATCACTTTAAGGTTACCTTAGGTCACCCTGACACCTAGCTAGGCTTACCATCGTTTACAGAGAGGAAGCACAGCTGACTGCACCAACAACTACTGATATACACAATACATTTGCTCCTCGTGTATATCAGTTACTACGGGTCACATCTACCACCTTAATTAAGGGCTTACGCAGATTCTGCTAGCATGTGATATGTAGTCTCCATACCTATCTGAGCACACCCATCAGCACACACTCATTACACAGGTCCACACTAGGATTTCTGTGTTGTTCTGTTACCAGTGTTTCATATAAGACATACTTGGTACACACGATTCCGTCTGATCCGGAGCCAATACGGCTATTATTATTCAGGATCAACCTACCTCCAGTACGTTGCTAAAACATTTATATTTTAATATATGATGCTATCAATAAAAATTATGTTTTAAATCATTCACTCATCATCAGAGCGTGAGCCTGAGTGCTACACTGGGTTCTCTCTCTTCTGTTTACTGAACTGCATTCTCTGCAGAAAAGTACGAAAGATGTTAACGTACCTTCTATCCCACACACATATTTAGCAGTACATAGCAGTTTATATTCTATTACAAAAATGAAGGTGACTGAGGGTATTTTTTTTTTATCATCCCTACCTTCCATGTAACATGAAAATGCTGCACTGTATAATGATAACAGGTATAACACAGTATACAACCTTCCAGCTCTTTAGACACCTGATTTAGCTGCCCTCACCAGCACTGAAGGAGTTACATATTTAGTTACAGATTTGGACTAACATCAGAAGAGAACGTAGCAGTGGCGTGTGGAACTTTATGCCGATTTGGGTTCCAGGAGATTCCAGGCTACAGTAAGTCCCGGTCAGGGTAAAACTCTCCCATAGAGATCCCTGCACCTAGGAAAGTCTAGAAAGCCTTTTCTACCACCATCAGATTTTATACTTGAATCTAGTCTATATAGCTATAAAGACTGAGTCAGGATACCTTGATTGGCCTTTGATACTATGGAGAAGACGTACCTTCAGGTTTCCAGGTCCCGGGATCCATGTTTCTTAAAACTAGTACATATCCCAACATCTTCATTATTACTTCTGCGTCTGCAAGAACAAACAGTTACCACTGTGACCCGTACAGAGACAATCTTCAGAGGAAGAAACACATGAAAAAAAACATTTTTAATAATATGCAGAATGTCATCTTTATACTTATACTAATATTTTGCTTATTTCTCCTTTGAATAATATAGATGTCAGGTCCCCTCCGGTTCCCCGGTGTTGCATACACTCGCGGTTAGAGAGTGGACATGCACGTGCATGCGCTGACCAGTGACTGCCTCCGCATTATATTCTCTAACCGCGAGTGTATGCGGTAGTCTGCTCATGCTAAAATATACAGGGTAAAAGTGCCCCGACGGTCATTTTAAGCCTCCATGTGCAGTGTTTAGAAGGGAAGTGCTCAATCGATAAAAGTACTGATTTTTAGTTGCCTGCAGCAACATTCAAGCTGCGCTGCTGTGTACAGCCTTTTACATAGCAGCACAAAGGTTTACTTTATGTGCCATTACAGCTAGCCCTCTGATATATGACAAGTGATAATTCAATAGCATTAGTGTCTTCTTGACCAAGGTTGATCCACCTACTCACTGCCTACAGTCAGTATAACTTACCTCTGACCACAGCCACGTACGTTACTGCAGGACACCACACTCCTGCAGCACAGCACTTTAAGGTTACCTTAGGTCACCCTGACACCTAGCTAGGCTTACCATCGTTTACAGAGAGGAAGCACAGCTGATTGCACCAACAACTACTGATATACACAATACATTTGCTCCTCGTGTATATCAGTTACTACGGGTCACATCTACCACCTTAATTAAGGACTTACGCAGATTCTGCTAGCATGTGATATGTAGTCTCCATACCTATCTGAGCACACCCATCAGCACACACTCATTACACAGGTCCACACTAGGATTTCTGTGTTGTTCTGTTACCAGTGTTTCATATAAGACATACTTGGTACACACGATTCCGTCTGATCCGGAGCCAATACGGCTATTATTATTCAGGATCAACCTACCTCCAGTACGTTGCTCCAACATTTATATTTTAATATATGATGCTATCAATAAAAATTATGTTTTAAATCATTCACTCATCATCAGAGCGTGAGCCTGAGTGCTACACTGGGTTCTCTCTCTTCTGTTTACTGAACTGCATTCTCTGCAGAAAAGTACGAAAGATGTTAACGTACCTTCTATCCCACACACATATTTAGCAGTACATACTGCACCGACACACTTTATTCGAGCAAATACCCGGTATGTACCTGGCAGATACCTGGAATGCGCCACTCCTAACCTCTGACAAGCCCCGTTGCATTTGCCTTCCCAGCCTGGGTTCATGCCTGGCTGATGGGCGGCTGATCTGTTAAATGATAATGATTAGGATTTAATAGGCTGCAATGCTTCGCGTGTCTACCAGATGGCATAAATTCATGAATTGTAATGCAGTTTATATATATATACTGTGCAGTATTGCAGCCAGCGGGAATAAAATGCTTCAATCCCTGCTTGGAAAATAACTCAATGTACTCGGGCAGAAAACAGTCACAAACCTCAATACACCCGGGTATACCCGAATTCGTGGGACTAGCCAAGCTCGAATAAAGTGTGTCGCCAGTGTAGCAGTTTATATTCTATTACAAAAATGAAGGTGACTGAGGGTATTTTTTTTTTATCATCCCTACCTTCCATGTAACATGAAAATGCTGCACTGTATAATGATAACAGGTATAACACAGTATACAACCTTCCAGCTCTTTAGACACCTGATTTAGCTGCCCTCACCAGCACTGAAGGAGTTACATATTTAGTTACAGATTTGGACTAACATCAGAAGAGAACGTAGCGGTGGCGTGTGGAACTTTATGCCGATTTGGGTTCCAGGAGATTGCGGGCTACAGTAAGTCCCGGTCAGGGTAAAACTCTCCCATAGAGATCCCTGCACCTAGGAAAGTCTAGTTTTCGACCGCAGTCCCAAAGTAAGTGTGTCTTTGTGTCTGTATTTTGTGTATCATTGTGTGTAAGTGAATGTATGCCGAATAAATGACAATTTATTCAATTTTCGTGTTTTGCTCAATGAGTGATCCTGGTAAAAAGGTGTAAATAACCTGGTCTCCCGTGACAATATGCATATTGTTTTGTATTTTGAGTCATCAGACCAAGCTGGTGAAATGTCATAATTTTGGTCTGCTTGTAATTGCATCAGTGCCATTTTTTCTCAGTTAGCCTTTACTCGCTGCGCCGCGCCTTCTCAGCCTATACTCGCTGTGCCGCTCCTTCTCAGCCTTTACTCGCTGCGCCGCTCCTTCTCAGCCTTTACTCGCTGCGCCGCTCCTTCTCAGCCTTTACTCGATGCCCCGCTCCTTCTCAGCGTTTACTCGCTGCGCTGCTCCTTCTCAGCCTTTACTCGCTGCGCCCCTCCTTCTCAGCCTTTACTCGCTGCGCTGCTCCTTCTCAGCCTTTACTCGCTGCGCCCCTCCTTCTCAGCCTTTACTCGCTGCGCTGCTCCTTCTCAGCCTTTACTCGCTGCGCCGCTCCTTCTCAGCCTTTACTCGCTGCGCCGCTCCTTCTCAGCCTTTACTCGCTGCGCCGCTCCTTCTCAGCCTTTACTCGCTGCGCCGCTCCTTCTCAGCCTTTACTCGCTGCGCCGCTCCTTCTCAGCCTTTACTCGCTGCGCCCCTCCTTCTCAGCCTTTTCTCGCTGCGCCCCTCCTTCTCAGCCTTTACTCGCTGCGCCCCTCCTTCTCAGCCTTTTCTCGCTGCGCCCCTCCTTCTCAGCCTTTACTCGCTGCGCCCCTCCTTCTCAGCCTTTTCTCGCTGCGCCCCTCCTTCTCAGCCTTTACTCGCTGCGCCACTCCTTCTCAGCCTTTACTCGCTGCGCCGCTCCTTCTCAGCCTTTACTCGCTGCGCCGCTCCTTCTCAGCCTTTACTCGCTGCGCCGCTCCTTCTCAGCCTTTACTCGCTGCGCCCCTCCTTCTCAGCCTTTACTCGCTGCGCCGCTCCTTCTCAGCCTTTACTCGCTGCGCCCCTCCTTCTCTGCCTTTACTCGCTGCGCCGCTCCTTCTCAGCCTTTACTCGCTGCGCCGCTCCTTCTCAGCCTTTACTCGCTGCGCCGCTCCTTCTCAGCCTTTACTCGCTGCACCGCTCCTCCGGCTGTCACCAAAGCTATCAGGAAAAATCTTAGCCTTTTCTTCCACCATCAGATTTTATACTAGAATCTAGTCTATATATCTATAAAGACTGATTCAGGATACCTTGATTGGCCTTTGATACTATGGAGAAGACGTACCTTCAGGTTTCCTGGTCCCGGGATCCATGTTTCTTAAAGTTAGTAAATATTCCAACATCTTCATTATTTCTTCTGCGTCTGCAAGAACAAACAGTTACCACTGTGACCCGTACAGAGACAATCTTCAGAGGAAGAAACACATTGAAAAAAAACATTTCTAATAATATGCAGAATGTCATCTTTACACTTATACTAATATTTTGCTTATTTCTCCTTTGAATAATATAGATGTAGCCAGGTCCCCTCCGGTCCCCCGGTGTTAAACCTATCCACTCCTTACCTCTGTTGCTGCAGGGGCTAGTGTGGGTGGTGACAGGTTCGCCTGAGGCTCCGGCGGCCCTCTCTGCAGGGCGCCGCCAGTTTTGGGCAAGGTTGCGCAAGCGCAGGGATCGCCAAAGGTTGTGGTGGCCTTTTTGAGTGTTGCGCATGCACAGTGTACTATGCGCATGTGGTGGCCCATAGGAATAGGCTCTGTGGGTACTACAAGCCCCATAGTGCTTAGAGGCAGGAGTACCACATGACACCAGGGAGCCAATGTTGTGGCCAGATCTCCTGCAGGAGGCGATACTATTTCACACTCTGAACCAGGAAGAGACAGTCGGTGCTGGGACAGGATATGGGTTACAGCCGTGCGAGGTGTGTGGGTTACAGCCGTGCGAGGTGTGTGGGTTACAGCTGTCCAAGGTGTGTGGGTTACAGCCGAGCGAGGTGTGTGGGTTACACCCGTGCGAGGTGTGTGGGTTACCCCCGTGCGAGGTGTGTGGGTAGTTGTACCTCTTAGTTATTATAAAGCGGTTAAGATATACGTTGCAAGTAAAGATTATTGCAATTTTACCCAGTGTGTTAGTATTGTTAATTGGTCCTGCGAGGGGCTCCTCCCACTGCGCTGGGATCCCTCTCAGGAGGAGGCCCTGCACCAATACCGTTATTATTGCACCTCAGGCTCCCCGTGGCGGAGGCTCAGGCTCCTTGTGAGCCAAAAGGTAAAGGCAGCACCAGTAGCCATCTTGTTTAGGGGGAAACAGGGCTACATATATCTACCATGTTGGAGCAAAATGGAGAAGAGAGTCTTGCAGCCGCCGCACCTGTAAGGTCAGTGAGGGATCCATGATCCAGCAGCGGATCAATGAGGGCTGAAGATTAGGATGATGGTGAAATATGGTCTATATCTTTATAGAGTGACATGACTGCATTTAATGTCTAACATTGTTGGACAGGAACTGTTGTCTCGAAGAACTCGCAGGGGAAATGTTGAATGTGAGGTATACCCAACCACTGGTGGGACTA